>NC_081774.1:4930239-5086532 GCF_963082965.1 Carassius carassius | reverse complement strand
GGACAATATTTGGCTGAGATACAAGTATTTGAAAATCTGGAAATGAAGTTCTTAGTGATGCATATTATTAATCAAAAATAAGTTTTGATATATTTACAGTAGTAAATTTATACAATATTTTCATGGAACACAATCTACTTAATCCATGATTTACTTAATATACTAATGATTTTTGGCATAAAAGAAAAATTGATAAATTTGACACATACAGTACAATGTATTGTTGGCTATTGCTACAAATATATATGTGCTACTTTATATCTCATAACATGCCTTTAATTTTACACAGTTGTGACTTTATTTCTCCTGACTGAGACTTTGTTTTATGTACTGTAAAACAAATCCTAAAATTCTTCGTTGTGACTTTATATCACAGAGTATGACTTTTTGTACAATTGTAACTTCATTAAAAAAATCTTGTGATTTTTCTTACTTATTTTTTTTTTTTTTTTTTTTTTTTTTTTTTACCTCCGATACCGAAACAGGCCAACATAATATGAAAGCTGTAATGCTTTCAGAATATTTGAAGACATTTCCCATATCCAGCCTTATAGACAATTTTTAATTTAGAATGATAAAACTTCCCCGTGAGACTTTTGGTTTATTGCCAATTCCTAACTCACTGTCTTTGTCAGTTGACACAAGAGGCTTTGTGCTTTTGACACATAATCCATGATTTGACATTATAAGAGTGACATTTGAGAAAAGCTGCTTCCCTGAGGCCTGTTTCCTGTTGGTTGGGTAACGAAAGAGAGTGTGAAGACTAAACTTGTTAGACGAGGGACTGAAAGCTAATGAAGAGAGAGGCCAGTTTCTCACAAAACCACTTATCCTGACCTTTTATTCCAAGCAAAATCAATTTACCCTTAATGTGTCCATATTACTGCACTGACTTTAATCTGCTCCAGCCCATCAAAGCCTCGCCACCAGGGGACACAATCCACAGCCACCGAGTAGTTTTCTACCTGGACTCAAAACAGTGACTGATTAAGGTCGCTTTTGCCGTGCTCTTCAAGGACTTTAAAGGGACCAGTGAACTCTGCCACGGAACTTTGAAAGAGTTTTGTACACCAGAGTAAACAGATCCAACCCAAACAAACTGGAAGAGTTCAAGAAGTAGAACTGTTTTTAATGCTGTAGGGCATTTGTATTTTGGGCTTGTAGCATGACCAGAGTGCTTTTTATATTCTTTTCATATGCATGAGTGCACAATGCTGACAATTTGTTGTGCTTTTATTTCATTATTGGTGTAAACCAGTAATGTCTATTATATACTGTATGGAGAAAGCTATTTATTCTCATTTGCATTATGTCTTGTAATACAATGCAATTTTGGCTATACTTTGCTATTTTTCTTTTCTGCATTCATAGTTTCAACAAAGATTCACAAATATTATAACTATTTGAATAACTGTAATTAGAAGCACAGTTTTGTGTTATTGAATCATATTAACTCAAATAAGCATTCTAACATGAAGAACATTCTATAGCTTCTGTTCCTCACATATGGGTCAAAGACAAAAAAGGGGTTTTCAGGCAAATTTAGATCCAGAATTTTTAGATGACATTAAAATACTCTATTTAAGAATCACAGTGTAGACCCGAAATACTAATTGTTTTGTGTGTTGTTTCATTTTTACGTAAATATATCTGTTATACTGAATGAAATTTCACCCGTATTTTGACATTTTATTTTCACAAAAGTTATTTGAAACATTAAAGTAGAGTCTTTATAAAAAAAAATAAAGATAAATAGAGATAAAGTCTTTAATTTCATTTAATATGCTTTTTATTTATATAAAACCACTTTTATAAATATAATTTGATGAAAGTACATGTTGTATCAGTGCCAGATGAATAGGAATGCTAAATGTATGTGAATGTATGTATGTGAATTCAAAACTCAGCATGTGCGACGATATTTTTAGTTGAGTCTTAAATAATGCTTGTTTAAATATTTTTACCACTGGATAGAGAGGAAACTTACATCTTCTCAGGGTTACCGCTACCATAAAGAATTTATGCTCACATATACAGGCAGATGACAGGAGAGGCCTTTAACTGCAAGACAGAAATCATGAGATATTAAAGCATCGTTCTTTACACTCACAAGCGACACTCTAACGCTCACTTAAGACCACACACTGTCAACATATCGTTAGATTTTTCTCTTTTTTTCTCCCTCTCTCTGTTTCTATCTCTGATTTTCTCCACTCTTGCTCACTCAGTTTCCCAATTTATATGTAAATGTGGGTGTTCTTGACAATAGCAGGCCCAAGGCAGTTTATTCCTGCTTTAGAGCAGTCAATAACCCAAAAATAAATGCCAAAAGTCCTTGATTTCGAGCATGGCGAAATAAATCACATGTATTATTTTGCTAACCATAACGGCTTGAAAATGACTGTTAAGTGTTTTATTCTTGCTTAAAATTTACTGATGGAACTATCAAACAACTCAAACACAGATGGAGATGGATTGTATGTAGAAATTTGCTGAAAAATAAAATTTTAACAGGATTGGAACACTAAACTAAATGTGAGGAGGGGGGTTTCCTTTATCCAACTGAAACAAAACAAAATGCAAACTGTATTTATTAATCTATACTTGAGTCCAAGTGATGTTTCCATTTATTTTAGAACATTTTGATCTTGCATCGATCAGCATAAAGTAAATTGCATTACCTGACGGTTGTGGTCAGTAATCTGACCTCAACCATCAGGTAATGCAATGTCTTATTTCATTAACATCTCTTCCGAGTAAAATGTTTTGACAGACTCATTAAAAGGTATATAATTTCAACCACAGCACTTACTGAATTACTTTTAATTTGCTTATCAGTACATTAAAAGGTTGAAACTTTTCTACTCATCTCGGGTCTCCAAAAAGACTTTATTTGCCTTTCCCCCCTTTGCTTTTTAGTTTCTTTTTATTATTTTTGGTGCTTATAATTATATAATGCACCTTACTTAATTTGCATTGGTTCTCATGTATTTTATTTATGTATTTCATTAATAATGCATTTGGTATGTCGGTAAAAATTTAACTTTCAACTTGATTATGTGTTGCATGGACAAAAACAAAACATTTTTACAAAAAAAATATTTTGTGTTATAGGTGTTTAACAATGTGAGGATGAGCCAAAGATGAAGGAATTTTCTTTTTTCACTTTAAGGTAAAGTCATAAATGTGTTCTCCTGAATTCTCAATGCCTCCATAAGAAATTCATCTTGGCACCATCTCGCACTAATTCTCGTGTGCTTCTGCAAACATGTTAGCTGACAGTTCTGATATTTGTAAGGGTTTAGAAGTTACACACACCAAGCCGCGGCGGGGACTTTGATCAGAGTGACGTTTCCCACTGTGAGCGTTAAGGGATGTGTGCACATACGCTCAGATAAATATCAGAGTTGTGTGCTTTATGGATAGGGAAAGTAATATGTCTTCATAAGTAACGTGATATCCATGCAAAACCATGACCAGACACTATCAAAGGTTTCGTTAGGCAATAGCAGGTATCAATGCAGAAGATATCTGCAGTTGTTTGAGCTTTGAACTCAGCAGCAGAGTTTCTCTAGCTAAGCTAATCTGTCATGCAGAATAACACTCTTAGAACTTTAACGTGTTACAGTGAGATTAAAACATTGAACAGCATTTGGTTTAAACCTTTTGGGGGACATTTTGCCACTTTTCGTAGATTGAGGCAGCATCCCAATTCACACACTTCTGCTTTCTATTAAAATTATGTTTTTCACTGGTAATGGGAAAGTACATATACTTGTATCACAAACAAAGTTTTAAAAATGGCATTTGTGTTGGTAATTTTGTAAGATTTATTTAATTGTATTTATTTATTATTTCTTTTTTTTAAAGAAGTCTCTTCTGCTCACCAAGGTTTTATTTATTTAATCAAAAAAACAGCAAAACTATAATATTGTATCAGTTTAAATTCATGTTTTCTATATATTTTAAAACTATTTTCTATATACTTGTTTAATGTTGTCTTATCAGTGTGTGTGTGTGTGTGTACTGTGCATATTTATTATGCATATATAAATAGACACACATACAGTATATATTTTGAAAATATTTACATGTATATGCATTTATATATATATATATATATATATATATATATATATATATATATGTATTTTTTTTTTTTAGAGCATTTCCACCACAACTCTGCAGGCTCTTGCATTTTAATATGTTTTACTTTTGTCCCTTGCAAACTATACTTTGGTGGTACCATGGTTCAATGGTGTTATTCAAAAATGGTAAGACCATGGTGCTTTGATATTTACTGTACTTATATTACTGTATTTATATAGTATTGTGAACATGCATAATATACTTTAAAGAATTGTATTACCTTTTTAAAAACCATTCTAATACAATTGCCATCATAATAGCCTGAAAGACAATCCATGAAAACGTTTTTTTTATTATTATTGTTATTATTGTTGTTCACAAAACTAGAAACCATTTAGTGCTGATTATTCAAGGTAACATGAGATGAAACTGATCAGAGGAGAAGATTCTTGCACGAACAAATATGACTCGGAAAAAGAAAAGCATGGATTTAGCATGGAAGACTCCACTCAGGATCAAAGGTGCTTGTGGCTGCGCTAATACCGTCAGCTTCCATTTCCTCTGGAGTCTTGCTACGCTGGATTAACTGGCCGTTTTTCTTTTTTTTCATGTTTGAGAGAGAACAGCACCTCCCTACAGCCCCGCGCGGATTACCTGAACCCCTGCTGCTCTTCTAACACACCTTTCACTTTCATCTTGGGCCGTAGCGTCTGGTTTCCTAACCCTCTATCGCAATTACAGGAAGTTAAAGGCAGGTCCTGGATTAGCGAATGTGGCAGTGGGACGTGTGGGGATGTTTTTGTTGGCAGGCTGAGATGTGGGCACGCAACACAGATGCAGATTAATGTTCTGATTCCACCTCCAGTCCCCGCCGGATGACTGGAGGACGGCCTGCCTGTGTTTTGGTCGGTCTCTTATGAAAAACAAAGCAGAGAGGGTGAGAGGACGAATAGGGAGCCTCTCAGGAGAGAGAAAGAGTGAGTCAGCGGCTGGCTGGGTGCACATTAATTGAACATAAGAAAGCCAAGCTGGACATACAGTGGTCAAAGAGCAGACGTGCGGGTCAAACTCATTTTCACTGCTTTCTGAGAGACTGACACACATAAAACCACTACAGCTGAATGGATCATCTCATTCACTCTCATACATTCATTCAGACACACACACGCTCACTCACAAGTGGATTGAAATGGAAAATTGCACAGTATGTGCACTATACTGCCTAGTATTTTTTTTTTAAATGGCATGCGAAGTTGAATGCATTACTCACAAGGAGGTCTATAATAACTGGAGAAAGCTATCCGTTAGCATTCACGTTCATCTCAATGGCAGCTGTTGCTGTAAATATCACATTTTCAGCTGCTGCCTGTGCAGAAACGCACATTTGAGGTGAGTGAACACACTATCTGCATTTGTTATCTCATATGTGTCATAGCGATGGATGGATTCATAGCAAAGAGAGAGAAAATTAGGCCACTGGAAATCCTCGTCTGTTTGCCTCCTCAAGGGTCCTCTGGGTGAGATTGGCTCTCTTGAGTGAGTGACTCATACATGTCAGAAGATCCCTGACTCAGTCAAGCACATTTTATGCCTGCAGATGCATCTCTCTTGTGTTTTCTCGTTCGTATAGAGACTGCGATCCTGGGACAGGCCATTCAGATGCATAGTTTCTCAAAAATATTTCTCGGTTTGAAATATTCCTATACTTTCCATGTGTTTCCAGCTTTAAATATTGAATTAGAAATGACAAAAACCCAAAATGAAAAACAGAAATTTATAGTAGAATTTCCTGATTGCCCTTTTCTGTACAATGAAAGTGAATGGTGACCATGGCTGAAGAGCAAGATTTTTTTTATATATAGATTATTAACATTTCAGTACTGGTTTTTCACACAAAGTTATAGTATGACTTCTGAATAATCAAAATAGAGTTTTACTGACCATGTTTATGATGCCTTTTTGTCTTTTGACTTCTGATAAACTTCTACTTTTATGTTTCTGAGAAAAAAAAGGGTTGGAACATCATAAAGCTTAGTAAATTATGATCTAGGATTTTCATTTTAGAGTTAATTATTCCCTTGATATAATTCTTGAATGAGATTAGGGTAAACAGATTTTGACTTTACTGGTTGTCTTGAGCACAAGACTTGAATCAAACTCTCTGATTTTACCATTAATAAGTTGTACATTTATCAGAAAACATTTTGCACAAACCCTGTGCAAGATGCTCTCAGGGTCATGCTTAATTTTATTTAAGTATGCAAAATAGTGCCAGGATACAATCAGTCCTCCTATTTGGCATCTTTAAAATCATGTTAACTTGTTAAAATGGTTTAAAAAATTATCAAAACCATGATGTGTTTATATTTATATATACATACTTTAATAAATATGAACAGTATACACATATATTGTCAGGATACAAGACACACAGAGATCGAGGTAAGTGAATATCACACAGCTTTATTAAATGGAGCAACAAATCATGGTGAGTATCAGGAGCGAGAAGACGTGAGGAAAACACAGGATGTGGGATCCGCAATAGGCAAGTTCAAACACTCCAGATAATTGAATCCCAGTCCGTTCTGGAATGTTAATACTGGTCTTTCTCTTACAGGTTCTGGCATGGATTCAACGAGTGGCAAGGAGATTCAGTGAAACTCTGAAGATCGCTGGATGTCAGGTAACAAATGGATACTGAACATGTTCCTGGAGATCACAGATCAAGAAGCCAGAGGTTAGTAAATCACAGGTGAGTATACATTACGCACAGAAGTCACAGGTTTCTCAAGGATTCAAAAAACTGAGGATAAGGGTCAGTTCCTGTTGGAGGCTTGACAGAGAACTGGAGTATTGCAGCGTGTTTTATGTGTAGGTGGAATGAGGTTGATAATTGTGAACAGGTGTGAGTAATCAGAATTCTGGGGAGAGTGATCGTTGTGTGGTGAGGGATGTTGAGTCTGATTGGTTCCTGACATTACCCCTCCCTCCAGAGTCCGCGCCAGCGGACCTTGGACCCCGACGTCGTGGAGGTCTACCTCTGGGTCGTGGAGCAGGTTTGTCAGGATATTGAGCATGGAATTCAAAGAGTAGATTGGGATCAAGGATATCGTTCCGAGGTATCCAACACCTTTCTTCTGGTCCATATCCCTCCCAATCTATCGGGTATTCCAGTTGACCACCTCGACGTCGAGAGTTCAGTATTTCCTTCACAGAATAGATGGATTCCGGTTCAATAGGTGGTACCGGGGAATTGTCATCAAGAACCGGTTCTGTTGAGGAGACGGATACAGGTGGGTGATGTGGTTTTAGGAGGGAGACATGAAACGTGGGATGGATCCGATACTGAGCAGGGAGACGAAGTTGATAGGTGACTGGGTTGACTTGTCTGACAATGGGGAATGGTCCAATGTACTTCGGGTTGAGTTTGCGGCAAGGTTGACGTAGGCGGATGTCTTTTGTAGAAAGCCAAACCAACTGTCCGGGTTGGTAGTCAGGAGTTTGACGGCGACGAGCATCTGCAAAATGTTGCTGGCGATTTACTGCTTGCTGAAGATGATGATGGGTCTGATTCCAGACTCTTTCACTTTCTCTAAACCATTCATTGACCGCAGGTACTTCCGATGGCTCACCAGACCAGGGGAACAATGGAGGCTGATAGCCCAGAACACACTGGAATGGGGTCATTTGAGTGGATGACTGCCTGAGGGAGTTTTGTGCATATTCTGCCCAAATCAAATAACGACTCCAGATGTTTTGATTGGAGTGGCAGAACGTACGCAAGAAACGACCCACATCTTGGATTTTTCGTTCAGTTTGTCCATTTGTCTGAGGATGATAACCTGATGATAGGCTTACAGTCACATTCATTAGGGTGCAGAATGCTCGCCAAACTCGGGAGATAAATTGAGGTCCTCTGTCGGACACAATGTCTTCTGGAATACCAAAGTTTCGAAAGACGTGTTCTATCGACAATTCAGCGGTGACAAAGGCCGTAGGAAGACTTTTCAGGGGAATTAATTTACAAGCCTTGGAGAATCGATCAATGGCTACAAGGATACAGGTATTACCTTCAGAGATGGGAAGATCTGTGACGAAATCGACCCCGATATGGGACCAGGGTCTATGTGGTACAGGAAGTGGTAATAGTTTACCCACTGGTAGATTTCTTGGAACTTTTGACATGGCAGAGGGAATACATCCCTGAACAAACGCTGTGATGTCATGTTGCATGTTGGGCCACCAATACCGGAGTTGGAGAGTCGAGTAAGTCTTGTTTACTCCGGGGTGACCTGTACCTACAGGTGAATGAGCAGATGAAATCAAGGAATTGCGGAAATCTTCAGGTACATAAATCTTTCCAGGAGGACATCCCGGAGTTTCAGGTTGTTGCCGTGACAATTCGAGCAGTTGTTCATTGATTTCCCACTGAATGGGATTGACGAATAACCTCTCTGGTAGGATGGTTTCAGGTTCTTCCATAAGAACTTCTGGAGCATGGACACGTGAAAGAGCATCTGCTCTGACATTTTTTGAGCCTGGACGATATGAGATTTTGAAATGGAAGCGAGTGAAGAATAATGCCCATCTGGCCTGACGTGGATTAAGTCTTTTAGCTTCTCTCAAGTATTGGAGATTTTTGTGATCTGTGAGGACTATAAATGGATGTTTTGCCCCCTCCAACCAGTGCCTCCATTCTTCTAAGGCAAGTTTAACAGCCAGGAGTTCACGATTTCCGATGTCATAGTTGATTTCTGCAGCAGATAACTTTCTTGAAAAGAAAGCGCAAGGTATCGGCTTGGAGGAATGTTCGGAGTACTGAGACAAGATAGCCCCCACCCCAGTAGTGGAGGCATCGACTTCAACCAGGAATACTTTTTCTGGATCTGGGTGACGGAGCAAGGGTGCAGTAGTGAATGCGGTTTTGAGGGCTTGAAAAGCAAGTTCAGCTTCTGGGGTCCAGAGAAGAGCCTTAGGTTTTCCTTTTAGCAGAGAGGTTAGAGATGCTGTCAACGTGCTGTACTGGTGTATAAATCTTCGGTAAAAGTTGGCGAAGCCTAGGAACCTCTGGAGTTCCTTTACAGTTTGGGGAGTGGGCCAAGACGTGATGGCTGCAGTTTTCCGATCATCCATTTCCACTCCTCGTTCACTAAGCTGATAACCCAGAAACTCCACACTGGATTGATGAAACATGCACTTTTCAGCCTTTAAGAACAGAGTAAATTCCCGGAGCTTTTGGAGTACTAGGGACACGTGATGTTGATGTTCAACAGGATCTTTGGAGAAGATAAGGATGTCGTCGATATACACCAGCACGAAACGTCCTAGGAATTCTCGGAGCACCTCATCCATGAAGCTCTGGAAGATGGAAGGAGCGTTTACAAGTCCATATGGCATGACCAGATACTCATAGTGCCCTGCAGGAGTAATGAACGCAGTCTTCCACTCATCTCCTTCTCTGATTCTGATCAGATTGTATGCACTCCTTAGATCCAACTTGGTGAATATTCGGGCTTCTCTGAGTTGTTCAAGGGCTGATGGGATAAGGGGTAGCGGATAACTGAACTTTACGGTGATTTTATTCAGGGCTCTGTAATCAATACATGGTCTTAAACCTCCATCTTTCTTGGAAACAAAGAAAAAGCTAATGGCAGCAGGTGAGGTGGAAGGACGGATGTAACCTTGCTCTACAGCCTCCTCGATGTATTTCCGCATGGCTTCTTGTTCAGGAATTGACAAGGAGTAAATTCGACCCTTGGGAACAGACTCTCCTGGAACCAGATCAATGGAACAATCCCAGGGCCGGTGTGGAGGTAATTTGGAGGCAGCAACCGGATTGAAAACCTCTGCAAACGAAGAGTAACAGTGGGGAATATTCACAGACAGGTTTTCTTTGGGACTTTCGATGGACGTGGAACTCACGATAATAGCTTCTTGTGGTTCAGCATTGGGTAGAACAAGACGTGAGATTTCAATAAGAGGACAGTGACAACCCCAACTGTTGATTTTGCCAGACTGCCAATTTATGGTAGGCTGATGACGAATTAGCCATGGACGACCTAAGATTATGTCGGTTTGACTATTCTTGAGAATGAAAGGTTCGAATATTTCTTGGTGAGTATTTTCAACACACAACGTGATGGGTGTTATCTGAGATGTAACATACCCTTTGTTGATAATTTCCCCGGTCACTGCGTGGATGGAGTATGGCTTGGGAGTGTTGATCTTCTGGAGGTTGAGTCTTTCACAGAGTCGTCCTGATATAAAATTCCCCGCCGACCCAGAGTCAATGATGGCTGCTGCAGAGACGTGGAAACTTTGGGATTTCAGAATTACAGAAATCGTGAGCGGTGTGGATACAGAGAGATGGTTTTGAACGGAACTCACCGTCAACCGAGGTGGTCGAGTTGGACATGTACGTAGGAAGTGACCTTCAACACCACAGTACAAACATAACTTTAGTTCTCTACGACGGATGCGCTCAGCCTGGGAAAGTCAGTGAGTGTCGACCTGCATCTTCTCCGGTGGGGTTTCAGATATGGATTCTGAATGAGCTTGATAGGATGTGACATGAGAGGTTTGAGTATCTTGATAACAACTCTGAGATCTTTGGTGTATACGGAGAGTTTGTTGTATAAATTTTTCCAGTCCCAAGGTATCATCATATATAGCGAGTTGGAGACGGAGTGCAGGATTTAAACCTAGGCGATAAACAGAAAAGAGAGCTTTTTCGTTCCAACCACTCGCTGAGGCTAGCGTCCGGAATTCAATGGAATACTCTGAGACAGATTTCTTATCTTGTCGAAGCTGTAACAATTTATCACTGATGGATGAATCACTGGCTGGATGTCCAAACACTTCTTTGAAATGGTTAACAAAAGTCTGCAGTGATGTGGTAACCGCAGTCTCTTGCATCCACAATGACTCAGCCCATCTCAATGCTGATCCTGATAATTGTTGGATGATGAAAGAGATCCGTGGTCGATCGGTAGGATACAGATGAGCTTGTTGTTTGAGGGCGAGTGAACACTGCAACAGGAATCCACTGCAATCCTCCGCCCGGCCGGAGAATGGCGCTGGTCGGGAGGCAGAGTTAGTGATGCAGACCAATGTGGGAGCGGGATTTGCGGAAGCGCTGGCTGTTGATGGTGTCGAATTCTCAGCATTGACTGGAGATTGCATGGGAATGGCAGCGGCTGTAGGCTGTGTAGAATCCATACCGTCGATTTTCTTTGTTTATTTGGTCAAGCCTTCTGTCAGGATACAAGACACACAGAGATCGAGGTAAGTGAATATCACACAGCTTTATTAAATGTAGCAACAAATCATGGTGAGTATCAGGAGCGAGAAGACGTGAGGAAAACACAGGATGTGGGATCCGCAATAGGCAAGTTCAAACACTCCAGATAATTGAATCCCAGTCCATTCTGGAATGTTAATACTGGTCTTTCTCTTACAGGTTCTGGCATGGATTCAACGAGTGGCAAGGGGATTCAGTGAAACTCTGAAGATCGCTGGATGTCAGGTAACAAATGGATACTGAACATGTTCCTGGAGATCACAGATCAAGAAGCCAGAGGTTAGTAAATCACAGGTGAGTATACATTACGCACAGAAGTCACAGGTTTCTCAAGGATTCAGAAAAAAGAGGATAAGGGTCAGTTCCTGTTGGAGGCTTGACAGAGAACTGGAGTATTGCAGCGTGTTTTATGTGTAGGTGGAATGAGGTTGATAATTGTGAACAGGTGTGAGTAATCAGAATTCTGGGGAGAGTGATCGTTGTGTGGTGAGGGATGTTGAGTCTGATTGGTTCCTGACATATATTGTGTAAACAAAAACTTGCATCTTGAATTAAAAATTAATTGTAAAGCGTGGTGATGATTTGAGACGGTTTGTGTGAATGTTAGAAAAATTTTCTTCTCACAGAATAGCAAGCAGGAAACCAACATTTGCTGTTTGCCACTTTAGAAACCAATAAAAATATAGATGAACTGGTGGAGGAGTGCTGGAAGGATTGTCCCATGAGCAAGGCAAGCAGCCATTGCATTCCCTTGTGCTGTGATTGACAGGAGTAGATGTACATACTCCTCCAGAACGTTTATTATTACTTGTTTAACAGCTTATTATCTGCATGAGCTTTTTCATAAAGTGCACTGAAGCATTTCTCCCATTCACATGTAGATAGCATTGCCAGATAATGCATTTGTGTTTTGTCTGTAATGCCGTTAAACTCAATGTTCTTTCTTGATTACAGTGTGTGTGTGTGTGTTTTGTGCACTTAATGTTTAATATTACGGCTTATATTGTTGGCTTCTGGGATCAATAAAGCATTGCTATCTTTCTTTATATTACTGAAGGTGACTTGAAAAGATCATGGGTTTTAATATAATAGGTTATTATGATAGAGGAACCTAAAATGTTCTGAGCTTATTTGGGAAACAAAAACGAAGAGAAGATGGGCAGAAGAATTAATGGAAGAAATCACTCAACCTCCTTGCTGTAGGAAAGTAAATCCTGCCTTACAATTAAAAGTGTGAATGTTAGCTAAAGAAACAGAATATATGGTGCAGATTTGTCAGATGTTATTGGAGATGTGACATGTCACAGTTGAAATGTAAGTGATTTTGGTCTTTTCTTATTGAAGTAAACTTGCCTGACAGGGCAGGGCCTAGCTGGTTAATGGCATTTCCAAGATGGCCACCAAGTGAACGGACTTGGGTTAAAAATTACTTTTCTTTCATAATTTCTTTTTTTTTTTTTTTTTTTTGAAACCACCAGATTACTAGGAGCTGTAGTCTGTTGTATGTGGGCTGATCTTCTATTTGCTGAGAGCAAATTTTAGTATCTGTTGTTGTTATTCAGCTGAGAAGAGACAGCCAAAATCATCCAAACAGAAAGACAACAACAATGTGGGTGTCTTTGGATCGAGTTCACACAAAAACACATACTTCTCTGAGCACGGCTGTGGATTTAGCCAATTTCCCTTGTTCCAAAACAGCAAAACTAGTGTACAGCTGGTGCTCCTTCACATGGTGAATTATTAAAGGGGTCATATGATGCTACTAAAAAGAACATTGTTTTGTGTATTTGGTGTAATGAAATGTGTTTATGCGGTTCGAGGATTATTTTCCACATACTGTACATTATTATTTCTCCTCTATGCCCCACCTTTCTGAAAAGCATCATTTTTTACAAAGCTCATCGGTCTGAGAAGTGAGGTGTGCTCTGATTGGCCAGCTATCCAATGTGTTGTGATTGGCCGAATGTCTCAAGCGCGTGAAGGAAATGTTACGTCCCTTGCCATACTGTGATGGTGTGTCCTGGTCAGAACACCGGTGTGACAAGAAAATAACAATAAAACCCATTACTAAAGAGACATTTGTTGCATCAAGTGGGGACATAATTCACATAATGTCTGCATTTGTGATCAGAGAAATTACAAACAACAAGCCTACTCTAAACTGCTCAAAACTTGCGTTTGAATCATCAGTGTCAAATCCTTTAGATATATAAACATACTTACAGACTGTGAGTCAGAACAGCCGACAATGTAGTCTTCTCTTCCAGCATCAGAAAACAGTCCGCCATAAAATGCGCTGCACACACCTGGGTTACTTGGGTTGAACTGTTCTGGAACAGTGTTGTAAATAAAACTTAACCACTGATTTCTAGTTGTGTCCTCTTTTGGCAGGCCAAACAAAGTATTTTCACTTTCACAACAAAACACACAGCGTCTGTCTCCACAACACGGCGGGAGCAACAATACTACAGTGAGAATCATAGTTACACCCTCTTTCTTTGCGTGACATTTGGGTTGCCGGTGTTATGCAAATCTTCCCACATCATGATGTGGAAATGTGGGTGTGTGTTTAATCTAGTCATTTTAGGAGGGTGTGGTTGGCTCTTAACTTTTATAAAGAATATCTCTTTGGGTTTGAGACTTTAGTCTTTGCAGCTGTAAGGATCTTATCTATTCTCGAACAGCTTGTAACACTTGGAAAACTTGAAATCGCATCATATGGCTCAAGTGGTAGAGCATTGTGTTAGCAGTGCAAGGTTGGGGGTTCGATTCCTACGGAACACATGTTAGGTAAAAAATGTTAGCCTGAATGCACTGTAAGTTGTTTTGGATAAAAGCGTCTGCTAAATGCATAAGTTTAATTCAATATGACCCCTTTAAAATGCTAAAACAAATGATTTCTTATAAACACTATTGCCTGTGCACTGTTTCTTGTTTAACTGACAACTTTTCTACCTCTTGTGTGTCACTCATGTTAAATAATGTTTGCGCTCTCCCACATTTGTGTTCTCCATTTAAATAGAAGTTGTCTGGATATGATGGATGGTAATTGACCACTCAGCTGGGACAGATTGATGTGGAATCTGAAAACAATGCTAATGGTCAACTGTGCTTAGCTAAAAGTCAAAACATTAGCAAAAGCTGTAAACGTGATGTATATCATCCCGAATTGGCAATAAATATCCAATATAACAAATGTAAGTGGCTTTAAAAGTGACTGACTGTGACTTTGTTTTAAAATGAAGTGCTGAGATGGAGTCAAATCACAAGGCTGCTGGAAAGGAAAATAAATCCTAATTGAAGTAGAGCAGCAGATCTTGCTTGGGGATATGACATCTTTTTCTCCATTTCTCTTTACAGTAACTGGTCTAACTCTCTCTTCTTGTGCTATGTATATCTGTTTATACTTTACTGATTATATGACTATGGTGGTATATATTGTAGTGTTACAGTTTATGTACACATGATTTTAATTGCATTTCAGCCTTATTTCAATTAACAAAAATATTTTAATAATTTGTTTGAGTTAATTATAATAACCCTGTTATTATATGTATAGATGGATGTATGTATAAGAAAAAGTATGTAATCTTTCCATGTGAGAATCATTCTCTCACTCTTTCTCCACACAGCAGAATGATGGAAAGGTTAGCTGTTCTGTTAGGCCAGTTCTGAGAACAGCACCAGGTAGATTCCAGAGCTTTCTGTCAATCAAATTCAAACTGCTCAGACAGGAAATGAAACGCTGTCAGAATGAAACCTGGAGCTTCACACCGGCAGCACAGAGGTAGAACAGAGGTTACAATAGGAAAAGTTTTAATCACTTCCCACTTTCACCCTAACTCTTTCACTGAACTTAAAGCTGCAAATGTTATTCGAGAAAAAGGTCATTTAAAATGTCCGGTTTTGTAGCATTTTAGCAATTAATAAGATTTCTTGCACCAAAAACCCTCATAATTTAGTTAACAGTGTCAGTCACACTCATTGTGAAATTGTGTATTATATTCCTGCTCAATTAACAGTACATTAAACATCAAATATCTTAATTAGCTGAAACAAACAGATCATGCTGCGTTTTAATATTCAATGCAGACAGTCAAAAGTGGTCGTCATTGGAGTCTTTTTACATTGCACATAGTTAGTCTTAGTTTTCTCTACTGTACTTTATGTCTTTATATGGCTAATGTTTTGCATGCAATAATGAGTAATAATGCTTTCATATTCTAACATTTTGTCTAACACTCTACTGTGAGAAGTAGCAGAAGTTGCTTATTTTCATAAGGTTTTCTTTTTGAATATGTTTCATTTCATTTTATTTTATTTCAAATTCTCCGGTGTGAGCTTCCACTCAGTCACGTTCCTGCCTCCAAGCCTTGGTCGCTGGTTAAGCTCCTGCGGTTATGTTGTGTGTTGTCTACGCCAGACTCTCCCGTGTGAAGGGCAGCCCATAAAACAGTCTATTATTGTTATTACGGCAGCAGCACTGCACCCAGCCTCTCTGGCAGCAAAGATGGAACCAGTCATTAAATTTAAATTGAGCAATATTTTCTATTGACGTTGAAGAGGGGCTGTTAAGATGGATTCATATTTCCTTTGCTGTTATTCATTTATTTGTTGCATAAACTTAAGATTTATTGGAGCTGTGTTCATTCAAATGTAGGAGCGTGCACATTCCCCTGGAGAGATGCTTTCATAAGGCATGCATTAAAAATAAAAAACACAAGAAGGTGTTATTAGGCCGCTATTAACAGGAGACTGTGTGATTTGGCACACTTTCATACAGTATATTGCTCTAATTTCCGTAGACATCAACATGGTGTTGGTAGCAGTAAAACGGCAAATAACAGCTCTAATATCATCTTCTGGAGTTTCTCTCTTCTCAGCTCTGTTGACTGTAGGATGTGGCAGAGGAAAGAGGAAAGATGACTGGATGGATATCTGTTGTGATTAGACGGTTCTCGGAGGAGATCTGCTGTTCTGGGTAAGGCTGGAATCAAAGTGAGCACCGTGTGGATGTGTAGACAGACATGTGCCTCATCTCGTTCTTTCAGTCATCAGGTCAGGCTTTTCTAAAAGTGGCAACAGTAGTGGAGGTCGTAGAGATCAAGTGGAGCTGCGGGTGCAGACGGACGATCATGTAGGAAATGCTACTAGAAATGCATAATTTGTCATGTCCAGTCTCCCATTTATTATTGTGATTGTAGACATGCAAAGCATAAAAAGTATGTGATTATGTGTTAAATATTAGAATGCAAGATTGGGTTTTGAAAGACAAAAAAGAATAAGCTTTATATGTCAAGTACATTCTCTGATTGCCAAACATACAGCATTCACACTGACTGATGGTCATACAGTCAATAATCACATGCTGATGGCGGGCCATACAGATGGTTATCATACTGATGGCCAGGCATACAGTCAATAGACACAATCTTATGACCGTTCATATAGAGAGCATTTACACTGACAGTAGGGGTGTGCCGGTACTGTGTGGACTTTGGAGTGGGCAGGGCACGTGCGTGCAATTATGTAGTCGTAAGGAATGCACTTGGCATATGGAGCAACACAATTTCCTCATTATCTTCAGCTGGGATGTTCCCATGACAACACACCACGTGTCCGTCAGCAGATTTGGTGTTTTGTGGCATTGTTCCAAAAAATAAATAAATAAATAAATATATATACTGTATATATATATATATATATATATATATATATAGTGTAGAAGTTGTGCAGAATATTAAGTTATATGAGTTATGTAATATGTCTAATGATTCAAAATCCGTAAAATATGATTAAATGGGAATTTAAAAATTTTTTATAAAAGGAAGACTTTTTTTTTTTTTAATTCTGCACTAATTCTAGTTGTTAAATAATTTGTAAACCTAAAAGCTGGTGACCCATAATTTGCTGGTTCGAGCTCTGTAATGAGTTAGCCTTAAATAATCACCATTGTGCCCTTAAACTTAACTCAGTCTTTACCTATAATAAATGTCCTACATGTTTCTGCTTAAATTACTAATTTGAATCTTAATCGATTGCTACATCTCCTACTACGTTTGTTGGTAAATAGTGACAAAACTTTTAATTGTATTAAACTTAGCATCATAGATCAACTCTAATGCAGATGGGAACACAATTATTTGGCTTCCTTCTAGGGTAGTTGCTTTGTTTGTGCATTTTAGATGTTTATGTTTAGTTTACTTTCTTGGTGATAATTCCCTAGCTTTGAGTCTTGGGAACACCCGTTCCCATTCACGACAAAGGCTTCCAGAACATTCTTTAGGTAAGACTTTGGCAGACAGTGCCGCAGCAATAGCAAAAAGTTGTTGTGGTTGGTTTGCCATCTGGAAAAAAAACTTCCCTTGAGCAAGAAACTGATGAAAAGGATTTTTCAAAGTTTTACAAGTTTGCAGCTCTGAGAGATTTTGAGGGCATGAGTTTTACCTGCTGTTACCTGCTGAGAGTTTATAGCCCAGGGTATCTGTCTGAAACAAACTGATCAAATCCACAGAGGAATGAATCACGAGCTACACTGCAGTACTAAAGATTCAAAAAATTATATGATGCTGATTCTTAGTTAAACAGCCCACACAGAGGAATGTTTTATTGCTCAGAGGTTGCTCTTTTTCAACTTAAGTAAACTTACTAAAATTCTTTACGAATGGTTAGCAGAAGCAAATAAGTCTTTTAACAGCTTCCACTCTTCTGAGAAGGATTTCCACAAGATTTTGAGTGTTTTATGGGGATTTTTGCCCATTAATCCAATAGAGCATTTGTGAGGTCAGGCATTGATGTTGAATGAGAAGGCTGGGCTCGTAATCTCTGTTCAAGATCTTCCCAAAGGTGTTTGATGAGGCCAGTCAACTTCTTACACACCAAACTCTATCCAACCATGTCTTTATGGACCTTGCTTTGTGCATTAAGGCACAGTCTTACTACTGAAATAAAAAAGGGTCTTCCCCAAATTGTTCCCACAAATTTAAAAGTATAGCGTTGTTCAAAATGTCTTGGTATGGTGAAGTTTTATGATTTCCCTTCACCCTTTCCTTTAACCCTAGCTCAAGTTAGGCAGGTGATGTTCTTCTGGCATCTGCCAGACTAAGACTTGGCCATCAGACTGCCAAACAGAGAAGCACAATTTGTCACTCTGGAGAACAGCAGCCAGATTCAAGAAAACCTTCATAAGAAATAAGTTAATACATTTCTTAAGATAGTTTCCAAGAGATTCCTAAGTAAAATTCTTGCCAAATTCTCAAATACGTTCTTAAGAACATCTTATTTTCACTGTTAATATTCCTGTTATGTATTATTTTTAGCTAGTGTTGTTGTAATGCTTAAATGTAACAGTTTATTTCAAATAACCCACTAAATCCATTAAATGATTCTTACCATTTGATATTTAAGACAAGTCTGAGGTTAGACTACCTTTAAGAATTTATTTACGAGGATTTTTACGGTTCTTTTCAAGAATATTCTTAAATGTTTTCTTAAGTTAGTAAATATCAAGAAAATGGCAGTTAATAAGAAGCTTCTAAGAAAATTTCGTAGATATAGATTCCCAATATTTTTCTCCATATGGTGCATCATATAATTTGATCTTGGAAGTATTTAATGAGGAATTCTTGAGTTATATATATTTTTTGACTGCAGATGTTGGCATCATGGCAATTATAAGTTTAAAAACACTGTAGGGATTTTTCTGAAACTACTTCTTACTTCTTAGATTCTGACAGCCTTTTTGCTTTCCATTTATCTTTGTTGCTGTCTAGAAGAAACACCTGAGATTTATTTTGTGATTTTTCTTTTATATCAAACCACAGGTATAATTTGCTCTTCCACAACTTGCTCCTGGTGTGTTTTGAACGTGTATGAACTATCTGTGTGTCTGCTTGTGTCTTGCCTGCTTTGTGGTAAACAGCTTGTCGGCCTTCTTCTGGCCTTCCATCATACGTTCCTGACAATCAAACAGCTGACCCAAAGAAGTCCAGACCATTTTTCACTTACGTTTTCCAGCTTCGACTACTGCCGTTCTCTCCAGAAAATATCAGCCAAGAGTTTCTCAAATCTTAATCCTACAGTAAGTGACACTAAAACATGTAGACATACCCTGGTGTATTAACCCTAAATTCAGGAATTGATTTATTATAATGAATTCATGTAAAATTATGTACTTTACTTTTGCTATAGTCTTTCCCCCAGGAGACCAGTAAAGCATTCGAACTACAAAGAGAGAAAATAAAACCAATGTTGTCATCCCCAAGGGTAAGGAATGATTTTACATATTTTTTTATTTAACATGGGACTTGAGAGGATAAATAATAGAAAGAATGATGGCAAAAGAAAACAAGAAGGAATGTTTTATTCTTTTTGTTACTCTAATAATATTCTCTGACATGAGCCTCCGCTCATCTGAACAATGCAAGAAAATGTCACAAGAAAATAATTTTCAATCAGTGGTTGCCAGGGTTTAGCTGTGTGATTGCTATGGTATTTTGAGTGGTTACTATTATTATTATTATTATTATTATTATTATTATTATTATTATTATTATTATTTATCATATCCTTTAAGTTAAGATATGCTAAACCAATAAGTCAATGCATTTGTTGATTCATTAATTCTTTACATTTTTCTTTTGTTCTGTCTTTCACATTTATTTTTAAATTCTTGTTTTTTTATTTTCACTTCTTTCTTTCTTTCTTTCTTTCACATTTATTTTTACACTTGCTTTTTTTCATTTTTCTCATTTTCTCTCTTTTTTGTTTGTTTGTTTGTTTGCTTGCTTGTTTGTGTCTTTCTTTCTTTCTTTATGCTTTCACTTTTTATCTTTCACTTTCACTCTGTCTTTCACTTTTTCTTTTGATATCTTTCTATGCTCGCTTTTTTGTTCTTTTGCTCTATTTCACTTTCTTTTGTTCTGTTTTTTTGCTCTCTTTATTTCACTTTCTTTTTTCTTTTGCACTTTCGCCTTTTCTTTTTGCTTATTCTTTTTCTTTCACCCTTTCTCTTGTTCTGTCTTTTACTCTTTCTTTCACTCTTACACGCTTTCTTTCGCTCTTTCTTTTGCCTTTTCACTCTTTCACACTTTCTTTCACCCTTTCTTTTTTGCTTACTTTATAAGCAAATACTTGCTGGTAAACAACAATCCAAAACATTCTAGTAACCACCTAGCAACTGCATAGCAACATGCCAAAATCCACTCATGAATCTTAGCATTCCAAAATGAATGCCATAATTTGCATGGGCAGCACCACTCAAATGTTGTTTAGAAAATATGTAAATGTACTTCTGTATTGAAAGAGTGCTTTTAGGTAAGAGTTGATTTGTTCTGAACAGCTGTGCTCCAGCATGATAATGCACCTGCACAAAGAGCCTGACGTTTATCGGGTTAGCATCTTACAGATATTACATTTGTACAAGTGCCTGCCTTTATTTAATTAAATGCTTTTAAAATAAAAAAGCTCACTTGTTCTTTTAGATCATATTCCTTGCGCTGAGGTTTAACCTTGCCTTCATCTCTGTGTGAGTCACCGGTCAGCCAGATGGGAACAGACAGCAATAATTTTTTTTTTCTTTTATTCATGTATGTGAAAACACATTTTTTCTTCCTTCCGAGGTCTGCTCAAGGATGGCATGAATCCAGACGGTCTGATGGCAGCGCTTGGCCAGGGAAATGGAAGGTAATTAGTTATTTCTTCTGGAAAACTGCCATTTAATTTCAAATATTGGAGTCTAATTTACATTTAAGTGATTACTCACACAGGTCAAGGTTAAGAGCAGCTGTTAAACTCAAATATATACAGTTGAGGATGTGGTTATCCTCAACATATCTGCTATTTCACTTCATATCATTCTCATGTTCATCACAGCGGGCAGCCTGTACTCCAAACTGCAGAATATGTCTCTATACTGTATGTATTTGTAGTTTGCTCTCCATACAGCTTCCCAGGTTGTAATGGCAGCATGCTAGTTTGCCGTTTGCAGTGTAGATGGGGTGTCAAACTTTATTTATGTTCTCTTTCCCTCTTTCACCCTCTCTGTGGATTGGAAATTGTTAATGCATGTATGGGCATGTCAGAATTGCATACTGTCTTTCAAAAATAATAGATAGTAGCATAGATTTGTGCACTCTGCATGGTATGTATATTCTCTGTATGCAAAAAATACCCAGATGACCTACTACACCTGCCAGATTGTGCAGTAATTAAGCATTCTCATATCCCACAATGCACTGAGTTAAACTTGACTTTACATTTCCAGTGAAAATTAACTTGGAGTAAAATGAACCATCTAGAATTATTATTATTTTTTAATGATATAATTGGACGACCAAAAGTTTAATATTTATAGCCAAAATTGGATGCAAAAATAAGTTCATAAGTATTGAATATTTTTTAAGATGATAACTGGATGCCACTCAATGAATAAAAAATACACTAATGTATAAGTTTGCGGTTGGTATTTTTTTATTTTGAATACACTATAAAGAACAATATTTCAAAATACAATAATAATACAAACATTTTTTGACATGATTGATAACAATGTTTAAATAAAAAAAAAAAATCTTACTGGCAACTGTTTAAATGGTAGTATGTGTGCTCTTGTTTTTGTGACATATCAGGACACAACTCTGTATAATGACATGGGTATGACACAGGTATTACAAGGAGAGGGTGACTTATGAGGACATAAACCATGTCCCCATTTTTCAAAACACTTATAAACCATACAGAATGAGGTTTTTTGAGAAAGTAAAAATGCACAAAGTTTCCTGTGAGGGTTAGGTTTAGGGGTAGGGTTGGTGTAGGGCCATAGAATATACAGTTTTTACAGTATAAAAACCATTACGCCTATGGGATGTCCCCACTTTTCACAAAAACAAATGTGTGTGTGCATACTGCATACTTTTTTACATTTTGTTTATACAGTATGCATTTTTCATTGTTCAGCATACAATACATTAATATCACATCATAATGCACATGGACATTTTCTCTGGAGTCTCCTAAGGCTAAGCGTTCAATACATGACTTAATTCACTAGCTTCTTGATTGCAAGGCCAAAGTTTTGACCCCAGTGCCACAATACCAGATATCAATATTAATTTCCAAGCAACTTGGACGATATCTTCTGAATTAAGGCATTGTGTCAGCAGTTTAGAATCAAGTACTGGTTTATGACCATGTTATACCTTGCAAACTTCATATTGTTTCATGCGTTATTAAATAGAATGCAGTATGTACTGCGCTGTAAGCATTATGCTAGTAGTCAAGTCCAAACAAATCCTTTGTTTTCCTAGCAATGAGTAGAATCTTCCTTGTGTATGTGTGGCGTATGTGCAGTAATGATAATGTTGATCTCCATAGACCTTATTTGAGTGGAAACCTGCTGTTGTCATCTGCAGCTTAAATAGATGTCATTTTTACAAAGTGATTTCAGAAGCAAATTTCAGGAGCCCACTCAGACGGGCTCCAGAATGCTATAAAAACATATGAACACAAGCGCCACAGGCAGACGTACACACAAACATGCAGTTTATGATGAAATGCTCTAGCCCCCCCCCCCCCCCCACCCCCCCCATCCCCCGCACGGTGTCGCTTTTTTGAGGGCAAGTCTATATTGCACAGTTGTGTCATCTGCTATTATGACTTCATTACGGGACCAAACACCTCCGTCTGCTAGGAAATGGATGAGTGTCATCCCTTCTTTTTTCACACAAATAGATGAGTGTCATCACTTGTTTCCGCCTGACTGCTTGGGGCCACCCTGTTCATGGGGGCCCTCATCCATTCTGCCGTCTTTATTGAACTTCCTTATCTGGAGGGCTTAAAAAAAAGGATGGTGGGGGAAAACAGTGACATCATTCAGGACCGGACCAAACAAGGGCCTGGGAGCCTGTGGCGTTGTTTTCATTTCTCTCGTAAATTAAATCATCTAGAAAGGTTGTTCTGGGATAGTGGACTCTGGTAGAATATCGCTGGTCACCGTGACATGATTTGTTAGGCAGCGATGAGTGTGTGTGAGATGAGAAGCTCAAAAAAGACATTCTCATTCCTCTTATGACAACTTTAATGAGACAGGAAAAGAGATATTTCTCCATCAGGACCATGGATGTCTTAATTGATTGAATTTCGAAGGAAAATTAAAAGTTATGGCTGTGAATGGCCCAGCAGAAATCTCTGATCCACTCAGCGTAATTTAATAGAAAGTGCTGTTATGTTTGATAGGGGGAGATGAGTGTGCTCTTCAAGTGACCTCGACAGGCCATTTTCCCTCTCTGGGTTTGTTGAGAGGCGTATGCTACCTACTACTCACTGTTTTTGCAAATTTTCTGCATGTCCATGTACATTTAACATATGCATTCAACAATCAGAGCACACTGTTTTGTATCGCACTCAACTACATCTTTTATTTCCAGTGGGGAATTTTGAACTAGAAGCAATATCAGTTGGGTTTTAAAGGTATAGTTCACCTATAATGAAAAATTGTCATTGTTTACTCAACCTCATGTCATTCCAAAGCTGTATGACTTTCTTTCTGTAGAAGAAGACTTCTATCTTTTAGCTTAATAATTTAAATGTATCATATGGCTACATACTAAGACTGCTGTTATGGTATTTTTATGATTTTTGTCATTTTTGTGTCCATCCCTGTTCATGTTCATTGAATGGAAAATATCAATATCTGTAAGGTTTGTAGTGACATAATTGTGACTATATTGTGACTTGCCTGACTATCTCCTTCTTACCTGATTATTTGATTGTGTGTGTGTGTATATATATATATATATATATGTACATATATAAACTATATAATACATATGACTATTAATTTCTGTGATTACAACTAAGCATCAGTGTATGATAAATACACATCCAATGCTACATTTCATAAATAAAAATACAGTAAAACAGTAATTGTCACGGCAGGGATCCAATGAGGCACGGAGATAGAACCGATTGCAGGTAAGTCATTTATTAAAGGGTAATCCAAAGGGGTAAACAGTCCAGGCAGGGTCAAAACCAGAATATCAAACATAAACAAGACACGAAGACAAGGCAAAGCAAGGCAAGAAGCGACGGACAGGAATAACTATAGGACATTAAACAAGGACTCCGTAACACAGACTCAGACAGACCGGGTATAAATACACAGAAGGATAATGAGGGAACAGGAGACAGGTGGGGAACAATCAATACTAACAAGGAGGAATGTGACCAAATAAGGGAACAGGAAGTGATAAGGTGACAGACACTGTGAGAAAGGGGGACATCTAGTGGAAACCCAGGGACAAAACCCAGACACTGTGACAGTACCCCCCCTCTACGGAGCGGCTCCCAGACGCTCCACGACAGACACAAAACAGAGACCAGGAGGGAGGCGGACAGGTGGAGGCTCAGGGGGAGGGACGGAGGGCCAGAAAAGAAAAACATGGGGAACAGGCACTAGAATGTAAACACAACACAGAAAGACCAGGAGGGAGGAGGACAGGAGGAGGTTCAGGGGGAGGGACGGAGGGCCAGACTAACAGAAAGGAACAGGGACAGACGTTAACACAAAAACCAAAGGAAAAAAACAACATGAAGCCCCCCAGGGCGGAGCAGAAGACCACCACACCCTTGTGGTCAAGGCCAGAGCCCTCCAGGGCGGAGCGGAAGACCACCACAACCGTGTAGTCAGGGCAAGCGCCCCCCAGGGCGGAGCAGAAGACCACCATGTCCGTGTGGTCAGAGCAGAAGCCCCCCAGGGCGGAGCAGAGGACCACCACGTCCTCGTGGTCGATGCCAGAGTCCCCCAGGGCGGAGCGGAAGACCACCACAACCGTGTAGTCAGGGCAAGCGCCCCCCAGGGCGGAGCAGAAGACCACCACAGCCATGTGGTCAGGACCAGAGCCCCCCAAGGCGGAGCAGACCTCCGTGCGGCTGGATCAATGGGACAACAAAACTCTGGTAATCCCCTGGTGTCCTTACTGGACTCCAGAAGATTGGTCCTGGCCTGACACTGCTCATGAAGATCATTGGTGACTTGCATTTGCTCATGAAGATCAATGGTGACTTGCCTTTGTTCATGAAGATCAGAGGTGACTTGACTCAGTCCTTGAAGACCACCGGTGACTTGACTCAGTCCTTGAAGATCACCGGTGACTTGACTTGACTCTGAAAGGTCAACGGTGGCCAGCCTAGTCTCTGGAGGATCCGTGGTGACTAGCCCTGACTCAGGAGGATCAGCGGTGACTAGCCTAGTCTCTGGAGGATCAGCGGTGACTAGCCTAGTCTCTGGAGGATCAGCGGTGACTAGCCCTGACTCTGGAGGATCAGCGGTGACTAGCCCTGACTCTGGAGGATCAGCGGTGACTAGCCCTGACTCTGGAGGATCAGCGGTGACTAGCCCTGACTCTGGAGGATCAGCGGTGACTAGCCCTGACTCTGGAGGATCAGCGGTGACTAGCCCTGACTCTGGAGGATCAGCGGTGACTAGCCCTGACTCTGGAGGATCAGCGGTGACTAGCCCTGACTCTGGAGGATCAGCGGTGACTAGCCCTGACTCTGGAGGATCAGCGGTGACTAGCCCTGACTCTGGAGGATCAGCGGTGACTAGCCCTGACTCTGGAGGATCAGCGGTGACTAGCCCTGACTCTGGAGGATCAGCGGTGACTAGCCCTGACTCTGGAGGATCAGCGGTGACTAGCCCTGACTCTGGAGGATCAGCGGTGACTAGCCCTGACTCTGGAGGATCAGCGGTGACTAGCCCTGACTCTGGAGAGTTCACTGGCACCTGACTCGACTCTGGAGAGTTAACTGGCACCTGACTCGACTCCGGAGGGTCAACTGGAACCTGACTCGACTCCGGAGGGTCAACTGGAACCTGACTAGACTCCGGAGGGTCAACTGAGACTCTCATCCTGTGCAACGGCGCTGGGCAAGCAGCCATCTTGGGCCATGACTCTGGACAGGCGGCCCTCTTGTACTGTGGTGCTGGGCTGGCGGCCATCTTGTACTGTGGCGCTGAACCGGTGGCCAATTTGGGCATTGGCGCTGGGCTGGCGGTCATCCTGTACTGTGGCGCTGGACCGGTGGCCAATCTGGGCATTGGCGCTGGGTTAGCGGCCATCTTGTGCTGTGGCGCTTGGCTGACGGCCATCTTGTGCTGTGGCGCTAGGCTGACGGCCATCTGGTGCTGTGGCGCTAGGCTGACGGCCATCTTGGGTTGTGGAGCTGAACCGGTGGCCAATTTGGGCATTGGCGCTGGGCTGGCGGCCATCTTGGGCTGTGGCGCTGAACCGGTGGCCAATTTGGGCATTGGCGCTGGGCTGGCGGCCATCTTGGGCTGTGGCGCTGGAAAAGTGGCCAATTTGGGCATTGGCGCTGGGTTAGCGGCCATCTTATGCTGTGGCGCTTGGCTGTTAGCCATCCTGGGCAGTGGTGCTGGACTGGTGGCCATCTTGGGTTGTGGCGCTTGGCTGGTTGCCATCCTGGGCAGTGGTGCTGGGCTGACGACCACCCCGCCGGAAGAGACCGAAGTGGCTGGGTCATCCCACCGAAGCCGATGCTGCAGGTAGCGCACGAATTCCCAGAATTCCAGTGTCTCTAACTGCGCCATCTCCTCATGAGACACTGGATCATCCAGCCCGCCATTGAAATAGTCCTTGAGGGCCGCATCGTTGTAGCCCATGCCCTCGGCCAGGGACCAGAACACCTGAGCCAGGGCACCCACTTCATTGCCCTCTTGGCGGAGGGCGATCAACCGAAGGTACTTTGTTTCGCCGCTCCGCCATCTTGGCTGGGGAACGGAAAAATGACATACCGCTGGTTCCTAGTGAGACGGAGTCCTTCTGTCACGGCAGGGATCCAATGAGGCACGGAGATAGAACCAATTGCAGGTAAGTCATTTATTAAAGGGTAATCCAAAGGGGTAAACAGTCCAGGCAGGGTCAAAACCAGAATATCAAACATAAACAAGACACGAAGACAAGGCAAAGCAAGGCAAGAAGCGACGGACAGGAATAACTATAGGACATTAAACAAGGACTCCGTAACACAGACTCAGACAGACCGGGTATAAATACACAGAAGGATAATGAGGGAACAGGAGACAGGTGGGGAACAATCAATACTAACAAGGAGGAAGGTGACCAAATAAGGGAACAGGAAGTGATAAGGTGACAGACACTGTGAGAAAGGGGGACATCTAGTGGAAACCCAGGGACAAAACCCAGACACTGTGACAGTAATGTTGTAAAATATAATTTCAATTAATGATACATAACAATAAAGAACTGCTTTCTATTTGAATATATTAAATGTAATTTATTCCTTGATGCAAAGCTGAATTTTCAGCATTATTACTCCAGGCTTCAGTGTCACATGATCCTTCAAAAATCATTCTAATGTGGTGATTTAAGGTGATTAAAAATATGAACTTACTAATATTAAATTATTTTTGATAATATTAAATGTAACAGTAATGTAACTTAAAAAATGGATGTTGCATATATTTATTTATTTATTTATTTAGTGATGCATACTTTTTCACACTTAAAAGTAGTATGCAGAATAGTATACACTATGTGATTTTTTTCCCCCACCCTCCCCAAACACAAATTTGTCACAGTTGGATTCATCTAAAACTTTCAATTTTTTTATTCAAATGCGAACCTAACTTGTTTGGTTGGAATAAAATAATGTAATGGTATCACCTGAAGTTATTTGACAACAGCACAACCCAGTAGGTGCAGTATACTGTCATATGCTATTATTCCATTCTGAACAATCTTTTATCTCGTATTAACTTCTGCTTTCCAGGGGAGCACATATTCAGCCCCTTAACTGGAACTGACACCACTGAGTTTTCAATCACTCCTCAGACTTTTATTTGTTCCTGTATAATCAGAAAAGTGTGTGTATATGTATAAGGTCATGCATCTGCCCTCATTAAAGATGGTTTGTTTTCTCTTTCTCTTTGCCGTGAAGATCAGACACAGCCCTTCGCAGCAGTTCTCAGACTCCTGCAGAGATCCAACATGGCCTCCTGCACAGCACAGTTTCATTATCGACAGTCCGATCACTGGCGATCGATCGCACCTCCCCACCCACAGAGCCCCATTTTACCTCGCCTGCTACTCGATCAGTTCATAGAGAGTATAATTATGAAGCATGACAGCTGGGAATGAGATTAGCTGTCAGTGTGTATATGACTGAGATTGATTTTTGTGTATGTGCTTGCAAGCCAAGGTCAAGGGGTGCTGACACACACATGCACAAACACACACAGATGTACTTTCAAATAAAATACATTAGATATCTACACAGGCTGAAGCTCAACACTAACAGGTAAAGAAAACTGACTGGCACTGGCACTGTTCGAATTCCCTCTCTTTATTACCTCTCTACAGATTCTCCTAGTGCGTGGATGGATTCTGACTGATGAAAACAGTGGATTTCCTTTACACACTTCAATGGACACATCAACACTACTATACTTCACTGTAACCCATAGAAGGTAACCAGTATTGTAGGTATAAAATATATTTCATTCACCAAGTTTTTCTGAATTCTTTAAGAATGATGCAGATGTATGAGGAGGAATGCATTATGTTTTGTTGCTTTCTCTAGTAGAAAAATAACCCTAATAATAACCACAGACAACCTGGATTTATTTCTAAATGAAATATGGCTAGAAGACAGCTGCAGTGCAACAGTCCTCAATGATACAACCCTTCCTAACTTTACTTTTATAAGATTCTGCAGGACTTTAAGTGGGGTTGGAGGTGGAGCAGCTATATTTAAAGATGTTTATCAATGCAAGCAGTGTTATTTGGTCAGTACTTGTCTTTTGAATACCTAGGTATTGTGCTGAAAGGTGCTCCACGCATTCTGTTTATCATTATTTACCAGCCTTCAAAATACTCTCCAGCCTTTGTTGAAGAGGTCACAGAACTGTTATCAATGATTTCCTCAAGAGTTTGACTGTTTTGCTATTGCAGTGGATTTTAATATTCACATACAGTACAGACCAAAAGTTTGGAAACATTACTATTTTTAATGTTTTTGAAAGAAGTTTCTTCTGCTCATCAAGCCTGCATTTATTTGATCAAAAATACAGAAAAAACAGCAATATTGTGAAATATTATTACAACTTTAAATAATAGTTTTCTATTTGAATATACTTGAAAAAAAAAATTATTCCTGTGATGCAAAGCTGAATTTTCAGCATCATTACTCCAGCCTTCAGTGTCACATGTAACATCCAGTCTATCACATGATCATTTAGAAATCATTCTAATATTCAGATTTATTATGAGTGTTGGAAACAGTTCTGCTGTCTAATATATTTGATGAACAAAACTGCATTTATTCAAAATAAAAAAAATTATAATAATATATATTCTAATAATACATTTTCTTTACTATCACTTTTTATCAATTTAACACATCCTTGCTGAATAAAAGTATTGATTTTATTTAAAAAAAAGAAAGAAAAAAAAACTGACCCCAAATTACTGACCAGTAGTGTTTATTGTTATTACAAAATATTTATATTTTAAAAACATAGCTTCTTTTTCTTTTTTTTCTTTTTTCTTTACTTTTTATTCATCAAAGTATCCTAAAAAAGTATCACATGTTCTGAAAAAATATTAAGCAGCAGAACTGTTTCCAACTCTGATAATGAATCATCATATTAGAATGATTTCTAAAGGATCATGTGATAACGATCCTAAAAATTCAGCTTTGCATCACAGAAATAAATGATAATTTAAAGTATAATAAATTTAAAAACAATTATTTTAAATTGTAATAATATATCACAATATAAATTTTTTTCTGTATTTTTGATCAAATAAATGCAGGCTTGATGAGCAGAAGAAACTTCTTTCAAAAACATTAAAAATAGTAATGTTTCCAAACTTTTGGTCTGTACTGTAGATAATTCAGAAATCAAAGATAATTCAGAAATCAAAACTACAAAATAATTTATAACTGTTTTAAACAGTACGTGCATGGACCCACACACAATAGAGGACACATTATAGATTTACTCATCAGTAGAGGTCTAAACATTTCATCCATTGTTATTAAGGATGTACAGTAGCACTATCTGATCACTTCTGTATTTTCTTTGAGATATTGATCTCTGCTACCATTAAATCTAGATCTGTCTCTGTCAGAAAGAGATGTATTAACAAAAACACAAGTGTGCTATTTATGAAGGCTATATCTTTTACACCAAGCATTTTTGCCAACTCTGTTGATCATCTCCTTGATTCCTTTAAATCAAAGTTGAGGATGCTATTGATGATATTGATCCTTTAAAAGTCAGTAAGATGATTGTCAGACAAAAATCACCTTGGAGAAAATCAGCAGCAGTATAGAGAAAGAAAAGTCAATGCAGAAAAGCTAAGTGTGGCGGAAGACGAAACTTAAAATTAAATATAGCATCTATAAAGACAGCCTTCATGCTTTCAATATGAACCTAGTCACAGCTAGACAGACCTTCTTCTCAAACTTTATAAACAGTAACTTAAACAACAATAACACTATTTTTGATAAAGTTGACAAACCCCCCAGGACAGATTCTCAGTGAAATGCTCTCAGACAGCAAATGAAATGAGTTTGAAGATCAATAATTTAAGAAATGCGATTAGCACTGTTATGCAGATGTCAGACAGATTCGAATGCAATAAAAAAAAAAGTTACTATGTCTGTTTTTGAAGCAATTGACAGCAAAATTTTGGAAGAAATCGTCAACATGCTATCTTGACACACTTCCCATATCTTTTTTTTTTTTTTTTTAAAGACCTTCTGAAAAAGAGCAATCTTGATAACACCACTTTGAGCAACTGTAGACCAATATCAAATCTTCATTTTCTATCCAAGATTATTGAAAAGGTAGTTTTAAGGCACCCCTGAAAGGCCTACCTGTGGGATAGGATTCAAACCAGCAAAATGGAATCCCTGTGATGCCCAGTGATGAGAGGGTGGACTGGAGGATCTTATAATTCACATTGTCAAAAGCGGCAGATAGATACAGCAAAATGAGAACTGATGATTTGGAATTAGCATTCCCAATCCGCAATACTTCTGTGTTTTATTTATTTTTCTGTGTAAAATTTCACTATATTACTGTGTGTGTGTGAAATAGAAATAAACTATGTGCAATATATAATGGCTGTCATCCTGTGCACATACACCCCTATGACAGTGTGACGAGTGGGGCGGGGCCGAGGGATGTGGGAACACGAGTGAGGCCGGTGGAGTGATTGGGAAATCCGCTACACCTGCGACCCACCACCGGTCTCGAGTCCCACAGAGGAGATGGAAGGATATAAAACTGGAGCGACGACAGTGAAGGACGAGAGAGGACCAGGCCTGGGCTTTTAGTTGTGTTTTGGTTTTTATTTGAGCGCACCAGTCGTCCGTGAGGGGCTGGTGCGCTGTTTTGTGGTTATTTTGAATTATTAAATGTCGTTTGATTGTCCGCCAGTTCCCGCCTCCTTCTTGCCGATGACTAGGATGTTTTTATCATTACAGTCCAAAACACAACTAAAAGCCCAGGCCTGGTCCTCTCTCGTCCTTCACTGTCGTCGCTCCAGTTTTATATCCTTCCATCTCCTCTGTGGGCCTCAAGACCGGTGGTGGGTCGCAGGTGTCGCTGATTTCCCAATCACTCCACCGGCCTCACTCGTGTTCCCACATACCTCGGCCCCGCCCCACTCGTCACAGACAGTTAAACCATCAAAAGATTTCTGGTTCTGCTTTCTGACATCTAATTGGCTCTCACATCAGTTTGACTGGCTGTTTCAGTTCTATGGGAGTTCTGGGGGAATGTTACAATATGATAAAAGCATCAAATATTTATTTTAAAACCCTGAGCAGAGGCAGTCAAAAGGTTAAAAGGCAAACAAATTCCACACTGGCTTTTTCTCACACCCTTCAGAGAAACTACATGCGGCCATATTGCATTCAGAGATCACAGTATACAGTATTGTTATGGGCCTGTTGATCACAGGTTTGGATCCACAGCCTCTATCTCTATCTTGTCTAACTGAATTAGGCCATGCCAACATTTTAACTTTTCTCACACCAGGAATGGGGTCAGTCTGCAATGGGCAATTCAAATTTAGTTGTGATATATTTGAGCTAACGCAGATACAATCTTTGATTAATCATTTTGCCACACATTTCATTGTGTTCAATCCACTTAAATCTGTAAAATGGAAATTTACTTAATCCATGAATCATTTTTTTGTTAGCATTAACTGGAACTGGGCAGAGGATTTCTAGTTCCCAGCATGCTTTGCTTGGGACTGGATGGGGAGAGTGAATATTGAAATGAAGTGTTATTTAATGTGTTTGAACAAGATGAAACTTATGGGTGATTAATGTTCTGTTATGTTGGGATTTAAAAATGTCTCTGTTATGTTGTTGTTTTCTGGGTTACTGTTGTGCTGAAGAGTGCATAATGTGCTTAGGTTGAGGATGGATATGTGAAGACATTAAAACTGTGATGTATTATTACAAAATTTTACTGTATAGTTTCTCTTACATTTACTTTAGACTTCAGGGCTTTGTGCAGTTATATTCATAGTGCATTCTGGGTTTGGATTTTGGTTCAATAGAAATGAGTTTAAGGTACACTGGCCTAATGCTCCAGATATTTCTCCTCACAGACCCTGAATTATTTACATAAAAAAAAAAAAAGATAATATCTAGAATGAGGATATTGATACATGGAGAATATTGATCATACGGAATATAATACAATTAATTTTAAAGCAAAAGCTTTAAACACACACACACACACAAATGTCAGGACATGCCAAAAGGTCTCCAGGGTCCCAAAACATCCTCAGACTTCGGAGGGTTAATTAATATAAAATAAAAAATCTAAAGTATTTTTCTCTTTAATTTACATTTATTTATAGCTGTAGTTTAGTTGGTTCTGTTGCAAACTTGCCTTTCTTTATCAGAAAGTTCAGAGTTATCAGAGTTAAATGTGTTTCACTGGTAGTTTTTGTGATTTTTTTATTTGGTTAACAATATTAACTTTGGATGTGATCTGACAGGTGGAGATTAGCTTTAGCAAAGAAAATATAATAAAAAGGACAGGAGTGAGTCATTAAACTCCATTACTGGGAGCAGCTGGGCTCCACATTAAAAAAAGATCTTTTGGCCCTCAGAGAGCGATGTGGAATCGTCTGTCTCTCTGCTGATGGGAGTCTTTTTGTCTTTTAAGGGCTTTCCACCTACAACCAACAATCTCTCTTTCTCTCTTTTTTATTCTCTCTCTTTCACCCTCATTTTCTCATTCTCTGGCTCTGATACGTTTGAGTGCATTGAGTTATGTTGCATGAAATATCATATGTCAGTATGTTTAGTGTAAGACAGAGAAGCAGATGGAAGTGTAGTATTACCTTGCAGTTTCTTGAATTGTGACATTGAACAGATCATAGTTTTTGATATTTTTAATTGCTAAACGTGGAGAAGACGAAGGAGATAGTTGTTGACTTCAGTAGAGCACACACTCAGCACGTTCCTCTGACCATCAATGGTGCGACTGTGGAGAGAGTGAGCAGCACCAAGTTCCTGGGTGTGCACATCACAGAGGACTTCTCCTGGACCGACAACACCGCAGCACTGGCCAAGAAATCACAACAGCGTCTCTACTTCCTCCGCAAACTGAGGAGAGCGAGAGCCCCACCCCCCATCATGTACAACTCCTACAGAATGACCATCGAGAGCATCCTGAGGAGCTGCATCACTGTGTGGTATGGCGCCTGCAACGCGTCCTGCCGAAAGACTCTGCAACGCATAGTGAGAGCAGCTGAGAAGATCATTGGTGTCTCTCTCCCCTCCCTCCAGGACATTTACGGAACCCGTCTCACCCGCAAAACCCTCTGCATCACAGGTGATCCCACCCACCCGTCACACAGCTTCTTCAGTCTGCTGCCATCAGGGAGGAGACTGCGGAGTCTCCAGGCAAGGACCAGCAGACTGAAGGACAGCTTCATCCACCAGGCTGTCAGGAAGCTGAACTCACTCCCGAATTTGCTCCCCCTCCCCTCTTCTGCCCCAGGCACCACTGAACCATGAAAACCATGCTGCTCCCTGCTGCTGTGGACGGAAGGTGAGTGACATACGCCAACTAAAATGCTCGTAACTTGCTGAATTCTTGACGGATTTACAAACGGTTTGGTTTATTACAAACCTTATTAACGTGGCTATGATTTGTGCTGATGCCGATGTTTAAATTGTAGCTTCACGTTTTGAGAAACGCTTAACATTGCAGCGTAGCTGTGTGTTTCATGGCTGCCCTCTACTCTAAAGTGATACCACAGTCGACATTTTCAATTATTAACAGGTTTCCTGAGACCAACAACGTTTCTTGACAACCTAATCTTTTGTCTAAATGTCATTTTGTGGATGTGGTTGTATTTATTTGCTGGCTAGCAGTGAAGAGGTCGTAAGTGAGTCACCAAGCAATTGTAAATTGGTGGGAGAGGCAGGGTTAGTCTTTCGTTTCAACATAGCTTTGAGTTACACATGATTTCCAAGTGGTTTGGTTTCTTAAAAACATCTTTACATTTGGATTACTTTGTTGGTTTTTTGTTTACAGAACTTCTGATTACGCTTGTGGAAAATGAGAGGAGGAGATGGAGGGAGCTGTATTGATTATATTGTATTGATGGAAAGAGTTTTGTGTCCAATTGTGTCTTAATGTTTTTTTTTTTTTGTATATTTTGTATATTTTTTTTGTAAGTTTTTTCTAATTGTGTGCCTTTGGACCTAAGTAAAAAAACAAAAAAACAAAGACCCATCTCTTTTCTCTTTATTTTACAGAATGGCAACTTGAGACAGATTTATATTATACATACATTTACACATGTATTTAATAATGTAAATATTAGTAATAAACTAAATTGCACTATTTCATGTTTCATGTACCTTATAAATATTGACATCATTACTGTGTGTGTGTATGGGTATACCTAGTACTTTACCTGTCTAGTCTACTTAATATACTATTTTTTTAATAAACTCCGTGGCTATAATTTTTCACAAGTATGCAGTTAAATAGCTGCATCCCTGAAGTTTATGACACACCAAGCCGTTTGAAAATCGGTTGAAAATTGAGCAAAATATAGTTATTTCAGCACTACATGCACAATAGACTTTAATGTTATAACTGGACGAGCGGTCCTGTCCTAAGATGGCCGCCGTGTGACGTCGTCAGGGCCCATTGGCTCTCAGCGCCGGTAAGCTATCTAGCCTTTCTATACATGTCTATGCTTCCACACACCCCCCACTAATGTACGATGAACTGACGTCACTCTACTACCTCATAAGTCAGTTAAATAAAATAACTGCTCTTGAGCCCTTTGTCAATTTATCAGACTGAATAAGCTTTTTTTTTTTTTTTTTGCACTAAAAATCTTTTTATCTGCACTGTTGTTCACTTCACTGATTTGCACTCTATCTGCCATGTACCTTGCGCTGCTTTATTTAACTTTATTTTTAATTTCATTGTGTCTTTTTTTACATTCCCTTATTGTATAGTTGTTTCTTATATTTGATCTAGATTTTTAGGCTCTACTGTTAGTGTTATCTGTATGCACCGGGGGCCTGAGAGTACCGCAATTTCGATTCTCTGTATGAATGTACTGTACATGTGGAAGAATTGACAATAAAGCAGACTTGACTTGACTTGACTAATATCTGTATATTTTAGGGTATGTTTACTAGAGAGATTGCTAAATACATCACCATATTTCAGATGTTTAAATGAATATTTCACCCAGAAGTGAAAATATGCTGAAAATGTACTCTCCATCAGGCCATTCTAGATGAGTTTGTTTCTTCAGAAGAACAGATTTGGAGAAATATAGTATTACATCACTTGCTCACCAATGGATCCTCTGCAGTGAATGGGTGCCGTCAGAATAAAAGATGATAAAAAACATCACAATGATTCACAAGTAATCCACATGACTCCAGAGCATGTTTTTTAGGAAACTTAACCATCATTAAGGTGATTTAACTTTCAAAAATAAACCATCCCATCTCATCAAAATCCCATAATCAATAAACCATAAAAGTCCATCTCCTGTTGTCTTAAAATCAAAATCCACCAACATATTTGTTTAGAACTGTTAAACAAAAACACACAACTTTTCACTTCAAAAGACATTTATTGATGGACTGGAGTGGTATGAATTACTTAAGTATTATAGTAATGGCACCCATTCACTGCATAGGATCCATTGGTGAGCAAGTGATGCAATGCTAAATTTCTCCAAATCTGTTCTGCTTAAGAAACAAACTCATCTACATCTTGAATGGCCTAAGGGTGAGTACATTTCCAGCAAATTATCATTTTTGGGTTAACTATTCCTTAAAAATCAGATATGACTAATGAAATCTGCTGCTTTGCATAATTTTTGGTCATACTTTTGCGTAATATTTAAGGTAGATGACTGTAAAATAAATAAAAAATCATGAAGCAAAAATGATATTCGTCAGTTAACATCACAGACTGTGAACTTGAAACTTTGTCACAAACTCTGTTTGTTTGTGAGTTTGACCTTGTGGACGGAGGTTCTCCATGAGGACAGTATGTATGATGAGGAGGTACAGATGGGTTCTGTTCATCTGATCACTCAGGCAGAACTACCTGCTGTCACGGCCAAGGGTTCACGCATTCCAATAAGTGCCGAGCCGAACACACACCCCATAATTTCAATCTTATACCTTGATATTTAGTGATGCAGAGGGAATTGAATATTTTTTAAAAGTCAGTAAATCCACTCTCCCATACGTCTAACCCAACGTTTACTTTCAAAGGTCAGCTTTTATTGAATGTAAAACAGGAGCAGGAGGGCTGTTATTATTCATGGGTAATCACAAACATCAGATTGTTATTAACTTGGTCCAAACATTGACCCCACATAGCTTAGTGTGAGTTCACATTAATGAAAGATAACTAATTGTTTTTTAAGTAATCATTATTATGTGTTCAGTTAGAAAGGACATGTTTTAAAGGCTTAAGCAAAAGGGAATGAGACAAAAATTAGGGGGAAAATTATTAATAGAGATAATAGAGGTAATAGAGAGTGACAAAGGCTAGAGAAACACTGATGGCATCTTATCTTTTCTTTGGATTTCACTCCACTCTTTCATCGACTACAGATATTATGTAAAACAATACTTTATTTTTTTTAATTATTATAATTTTTTAAACATGCATTTAAATTCAGTATATCTTATCTTTTGGTTGTTTATTTCATTTTAATACATTTTTGAGGTGGCTTTCAGAGCCAGCTTTGTAAACGCAGACAGTGTTTAATATTTTTCATCTCTTTAAAAAGAGCATGAACGCATTGTAAACACATGACAGAATACCTCTTTGCATCCTTTTAAATGACCCCTGGAAAATGAGAGCAGCACAGTAAGATATGCATCTTCATCTTTCACAGAACACCCTGTGCATCTCATTGGAAATCCATAAAAAGCATATACTCCTGAAAAGCTGATTAAGTTTGAGCTCTGTTAGCAGAGAAATTTAAATTAATTTGAGAGATCAGTCTGAACCCCTCTATGTCCCATTACGGCAGGCCAGGCTCATTAAGGTACCAAATAGATGCTCTGGGTCCATATACGTACGTGCAGGGTAAAAATCTGCGGCTGACAGATGCGGTTGAGTTTTGCTTGGCAGACGGTCGCTGGTGTCATCATTGATCTGACTCACTCTCCAGCAGTAAACGGGAAGCGAGCGAAGCCTCTATGTTGTGGAAAAAAAAATCTTGTTTATAAGAAAGGCGTCCTGGAAGGCGGCGGACCTTGGCCAAACCTCTCAGTGGATTTACCGCACTCCCAATTATTTCAGTGTCAGAAGTTCTTGTGTCTCTGTGCAGGAGACTTGGCAAAATTAACAGGGGAGCCACTAACCTTTAGTGCATGACAGACTGTGCGGAATGAGAGATCTTTCCAGAGAAATAGACTGTTTTTCTCTTTATTTCTGTCTCTGTTTATTCATGTATTTTTTCCTCATTCATCTGTTGAATGCAAAATATGTATTCAGATTGGTTGTCATGAGGTAGAAATGGCTTTATTCAAATGAATCATGGCACAAGAATAGTTTTATATAATTGTATTTCTTGGTAATTTCAGTGACAGTATTCTAGCAAAAATGTAGTCACATTTCTAGTAACCTACTAATAGTGCTATTAATAATATAATCGAGCATGCAAAAATGAAACACTGTGGAACACAAAAGACTGGCCCATTTTCTTTCAAATTTAACCTGAACGTGGAAAGGACTAGGGCTGTCAAGCTTGGGGGGAAAAAATGCAAGCATAATGACATTAATTATAATTATTATTATTGGTATTATTTTTATAATGAATATAAGAAATATGTCCAGGTTCAAACCGATGGTCTTATGCAGGGTCGTGTTGCTTTTGGAGCTTTTCCCAACATTTCAGGATGATGGACAGATGGCCAATCTATCACAGTACTTCTATAGATCTGAACTCATAATAAAACAATAAAAATAAAAGTTGTGCACTATATTCCAAGTTTTCTGAAGCCATACGACAGCAATTTGTGAAGAAAAGCAATTGAAATTTAAACCAACAGTCAACCCAAAAATTAAAATTAATTCATTATTTACACAGTATTATGTTGGTCCAAACTGGTATAATTTTCTTTCTTCTAAAGAACACAAAAAAAGAATGTTGCTCGTCCATACAATGGAAGTCAATGGGTACCAAAGCTCTTTGGTTGTTTTGTTGTTATGTCATTTTTGCAGTTTGACAGTCCTCATTTGCAGTTTGGCCACACTATGAAAAACAAAGTTTGTATAATTATGTGGCAATTACAGCATACATATGCATTAAATGATCGAAATATGTTTGCATTTAGAGGTCATCATGACTAATTAATAACTAAAAATACATTCAGTGGTATTCGGGTTTTGGTAAATGGAGAGGCAGTGGTGGGGGTGCGGGGTTTGGGTGTGTAATGTGGTCTTCCTTAAATGCTCAGCATCTCATATTTCCACGCATTAGCACGTTAGTGGCTGATCTGCATGCCATGATTACCGTGATATTTTATCATGTCACATCTGTGATTAATCTCGAACAGTCACACAATCAATTCTCTGGAGACAGAGGGTATTCAGCAGCTGTAAGTATGTGTTAAACTCTAAATGACTGTGTCGCTTATATACTACTTGTTTGTGACAAACCGTGCAGCTTGATTGCAGATATAATCAGAGAAACCCAAGCTGCATCTATGGACAAGAGTATAGAGTCTTAAAGCTGCAGTCCGTAACTTTTGACGCTCTAGCGGTTAATAAACAGAACTGCTTGCGTCTTGCGGAAGAACATTGTAGCCGGAGCTACTTCTCTCTGTTTATGTCTATGAAGAATCACAAAGGTACCGGGTTACTCCGCCGCAGTACCCCCGAAGCAATCTAAAATAGTCAGAATATAAACACTTATTATAGATGTATATTATAGATACCCTAGTGATTCAGGACAGGCTAAAAACACGGTTTGGAAAATGGATTCATGGTGTACTCGCTTATTATATACAATTTGTAAATCTTTAACACAAAAAAAGTTACGGACCGCAGCTCTGATTGGTTGTTTCTTACCGGGAGCTGTGAATTTCTGCAAATGGCAATAGGACCACTGAGAGGAGCCAGAGGAGCTTGATTTTTTCACAGATTATCTGTCTCATATTCTACTGTCAGGACATAATGATATACTTTTTTACAAATGTTACCTACTTCAGCTTTAAGAGTGGATGAATTTGACTTGGCCATGAACATTATATTACTAATGGAGTCTGTGGACCATAGGTTTGAATCTATGACCTCTCTCTTGTCTAATTTAATCAATAGACCACAAAACTTTTCTTGAACTCTTTTGCAGGTTTTTTTTTGTTTGTTTGCTTGTTTGTTTTTTTTGTGCCAGCCACCACCTGCATTTTTGATGATTTTCACAAAACTTTTATGGCCCCCAGAATATTTTGTGGTATGAATGTATGAACATTTTTTTGGGGGGGGGGGGGGGGGGGGGGTTGTGTTTTTGTCAAAGAACATTGATCAAATCATGGAGATCACTTCCAACAACAGCCCCAAAGCTTGCACAGTCATATACCACTTTCCTTGGTTCAACTTTTTTAATTTGTAACGTTTTTGATTTATATACGCTGTTTATTGTTTGAGGATTACGTTGTTTTGCATATGCAAATGCATCTGCTTACATAAGTGATAACTTGTTTCTGCTTCTTCCTTGCCGTGTTTTGATCTATACATTCAGTACTCTTTCAGAAGATGTGTAATAGCGCCACCTCCAGTATACCTGTGAAAACGCAAAAAGCCAGAAAATTCCATCAATAGCAGGGAAAGTGTTAAAGTCTTTTTTTTTTTTTTAAATGTATTTATTTATTTATATTTTTGACTTGTAATATTTATTGGTGATTGCTCATATTTAGAGTTAAGAATTTGAACAATGTAAAAGGATGGACCTGAGTCATATCTAGGTACCAAAATATCCTAGGGCTAGATTGCAACTACCCAGAACACCTTAGCAACCACATAGCAATGCAGTAAAAACCACTCAGAACACCTTAGAAACTGCACAGTAATGCTCAAGCAACCCCAAAGGAATTCACATAGCAATACACTTAAAACCATTTAGATTACCTTAGCAACCACATTATAATGTCCTAGCAAGAAGTCAAAAGGTTTGTGTGATCTATCGATTCATTTGGACTAGAAGGAGGTGATATATCCAAATCTGTGGTCAGCAGGCTACATTAGGAAGTCAATTTTCAAGGCAAAGTCAAATGAGTCAGCTCTAAAGTCTCTCTATAATTTCCCCTACATATGGCTCATATTCTCTCCTCCAGTGTTTTACTTTCCAAAAAAATGTAAGCGTGACTTACAGTTAGTAATGCGCTAAAACCCCCAAGCCATTGCAAAGCAATGCCCTAACAACCACTCAAAACACCTTAACAACTGCATAGCAATTAGGGATGTTACAATTCTCAAGATATTGAACTGTTCTGTACGACATCCACGGTTCAGTACGCACTTGGGAAGGTTTTTTTTTCAGTTTTGCATTTAAAAAAAAAATTCTGTGCGTTATATCTCTCTAACCTTGCTCTGTTTGTGTGTCTGTGATCTAACTTACATACTGAGATGAGAAAATGTTTTCTGCTTATAACATGCATTTGAAAAATCAACACATGCCAAACATCTTCCCTTGTAATGACTTATAATGAGAAGTGTTTCATTATATATAAAGAACATTACAACGTTTTTACTCCACAACATCAATCAAAAGTCAATTAGCAATGGCTAAAAAATATTGTTTATTGTCTTCATGATTTATCATTCAAAATATTTATCTCTTTTTTTATCATTACAGCTATAACTTTATCTATAGGGATTTCCTGGAGTGTCTTAAGTTCTGTTACTTCCGTGATGCACATGTGGATATTCTGCGCTACAAGTATGAATGACACACACACTACATGTGTTTATAGCACTCAATAATGGCCAACCCATCCTATTTTGGGTAAAAATCGGAAAAATAATACCTCTCGCAATATAAATTTTAAGTAGACATATAATAATCCACACTTTTACCAGTATACAGAAGTTTACCATAGTTTTTTGTTGCTAATCTGTTACAAAAACGCTCTGATGTGCCAAGCCTTCAACCACAACGAACCAAACTGAAAAACATACTATTGTATTTATTGAGCCATGGGCTGACTGCATTGTTGCATCCCTAATGTTCTAGCAAAACCATAAAGTAGCAATGCTATACCAACCAATCAGAACCAATCAGTTTTGGCCTACTTACATTTTATTCATAACTAGTTTTCTGCATCGTTTTCCTCCTGAATTTGAAAATTTTCTCATCTTTTCTACATTGGGTTTAGGTTGCATTCATATTTTAAAACGGTCCTGAAAACATGCTATCCTCAGGGGTCAAATGTCATTCTCTGGCTGAGCGCCGGACCTGCCATTTCCGCCGTAGCTCTTCCATTGTGTATTGTCTTCGAAGAGACCATTTAAAATCCGAATGGCTGCTTGGAAACACTTCAAGAACTCTCTTAATGTGCACGGAAGGAGGTTTTTGTTCTTTCCGAGCAAAAGAGAGAAGGATAGAGAGAGATAAGTATACAGGGCTGTTTTCAGTTAAAGCACACTCCAAATCAGCCTCTCTGACACCAATGTGCTTTCCTTGGCAAAGCGGAGGCAGCCATATGGCTAACGCAGTCCTCAGAGGTAACACGCTAAAGTGGCCATTGTTTGTAAAAGACAATGCGCTGCCAGTCCTACGCCGCCTTCAAAGAGAGACCATTGTGGCCCATCGGCTCAAGAGACACCAGATATATTCATGGGTGCACTTACAGAATAAGAAAAAGAGAAGAGATGGAGCGTGTGCATGAGGGAGAGAGCGGGGTTACGAAGAGAGATTTGCAGGGAGCTAATGAGACTACCAAGGGGCGCATTAGTTATTTATTTTCTGAGAGTGTTAGAGAAAGTTGTAAGAGAAGGACAGACCAATTAGCTGCAAGGACCCACGCTACCTCATGTCCTTGTGGTCTGACATAAAGAGGGATTCGGTAAAAGGCTCTGAAATGCAAAACAACTCCCGAGTCCACACACACATATAAACACACACACAGGAGGGTTGAAGAGGACAGGAGAGAAGATACGTGCCACAGACTTTCTCTTTCCCCTTCTGGATTGGGTTTTTTTTTTTTTTACTTAGTGCTTAATTGGCATGTTTGTTTTACCCAAAATTGTGTCAAAGCATCAAAAAGTTGGGTTGCCAGTAATTTATTTTTTTATTTTTGATATCATATAAACTTATCAAAATAATATATTGTTTATATGTTTTCAATTGCGATTTTTGTTCCAGTGTGCCATTCAAAAGTTTGCTGTCTGTAACATTTTCCACTGTTTTTCTGTAAATTCTCTTTTGATCCACAAGGCTGCATTTATTTGATTAAAAATACAATAAAACAGTGATATTGTTTAATCTTATTACAATGTTTATTTTAGTATATTTAAAATATAATTTTTTCTTGTGATGGCAAAGCTCAGTTTTCAGCAGCATTTTCAGTTTAACATTATACTTCAGAAATCATTGTAATCTGCAGCTTAGGAAAAATCATCAATGATGAAAATCGTTATACATGTTTGTATTGAAAATACATTTTAATGCTCCTTGTTTAGGAATTTTTAATAAATAGGAAGTTCAAAGAACAGTTTTTATTTACTTACTTAGTTTCTCTTTTAATCAATTTAATGCATCCATGCAGAATAAATTTATTAATTTATTTAAAAAGAGCAACAACAACAAAATCTTTACTGACCCCAAACTTTGCACAGTAGTGTATATAATCAACAAAATGGACAGGCCGATCTTTATTTGTGACATGCTGACATTATTCATTAAAAACAAATACTCTGTTTTCATTAAGTTATACAGGTCAGAATTTCGAGAATGTTTCCAGTAAGAGAATTTGCTCCAGAGATACCGTAACCACTGATATGTTGCCAGTTAGTCCACTCACTGTCTTCTGTGGCTCGGATGCAGGTCTGTTCCACTACCCTACACTCACAGATCAATATCACCAGAGAGTCTGCTCATTGTTTACTACTGAGCACTATACTTTTAACATTCATCTCCATAATAACCTTAAACAATGAACGCATTTGGGGTCAGTGGTTTCTCTCGGACCACTTATGCAGATTTTAAGTGTTCGGGTGAGATTGCATTTGGTATACTTACACTTTACACTAAATCTGTATACTGTCTGTTGATGGGAAAGTGCATTGTGACACAGTAGGTCCAGAAACATTACAAGCATACAGACTTGATGTGCGTTCTTGCCTTATTGTGGCATAACAAACCTCAGTACTCAAGGGTGCAATAGTGCTACTCTCAAATCTCTGCACTAGCTTTAAACATGTTGACAGTTTAACTGACTTTAATTATCTTCCTCTACATGAGTTTCTTTCAACCATAGCTTGACAATAGTTGAAAAGGAAAAAATAACCTGTAAAAGCTGACAGTTTACACTAAGACCTGTTGTAGCACCCCTCTGTGCTAATCCTGAGAACGCAACTCAAAATTGCATTATGTTATGAATTGCACACTGTCAAAATTTTAGATTGCACCAATGTGTGAAATTAAACTTAGAAGCGTTTTTTATCATAGAAATTACATGCTGACATGATAGATTGTAACGTTTTCACTTAATGTTAGCATCTAGCTAAATTATATACTTATTTTTATTTTTAAAAACTCATGTCAGTATCACAATTGAAAAATGTGAACCATTATTTTCTGGAGCACAGGGAATTTGGTGTTAATATTAATTAAAAAAGCATGCAGTAACACTTTTGGTGTACTTATACATTTAGCCATACATTTAGCTTTTTACTTCTGGCATTAAAGTAATAAATTTATAAATAAATAAGGACTGTTTTTTTGGCATTAAAATAGTACTGTCAGGATTTACTAAAGACACGCAGTGACGAATTAGTGCTAAAAAGGTGTCGACACAGTTCTTTTTGTGCCTGACCTTATTGAATATGCATTTGTAGGCGTTTCCATCAGAATTTATCTGAGGAGAGTATTAAAATTAATCACTCAATATAAGGCTGCACAATTAATCGAAATGTAATCGCAAAGTAAATAAATCGCAATTAGGCAGAAGCAGTGATTGTAATGCGTATCATGATGAACAGAATGTGTATGAATCATATATGTAAGAGATTCATTCCATTGGGTTTTGGGTTGGACTATAAATATATGTCATCACTGCAGTGTTCTGTAGTATAACATACAGTCACTTTTGCCACTAAACTTCAATTTGACATATAGACACTAGTACATATGTTGCTTCTTCTAAACTTGATTCAAACTTAGTCTCTTTCAGTCTTGGTTTCTTCTGTAGATGTACAAAAGAAAGGGAAAAAACTGACTCTTTATGTTAGTGATGGATAGTAGATGTTGTTTTGGTGTGTGTTTTGCAGGCCTGATGGATGCAGAAGGCTGTAGATTAGCTCTGATCTCTTTAACACCTGTGGAGGCGATTCTCATTTTCATACAACACCTGAGACTCGTGCGCACACCTGCAATCTGGACAGAGTGATTGTTTAGCGCACCCACACACATTCTAATGAACAGATCAAAGCCAGTTCTGAACCCTGAACCCCGTTGATTCATTTTCTGGTGCCTCACAGAAAACAGCCATCCTCGCTCCGAACGAGCAGCAGCGCGCTCTTCATCTCTTAAATGTCACCCAGCGTACAGGCTAATTCAGTCACACCTCTCCCAAATAGTAACAAACTAGGCCTCGTTTGGAGAAACAGACAGACGGACAGAGAGTGAGAGAGAGAGAGAGAGAGAGAGAGAGATTTCAAACCTGATTAAAATTATACTCCGCCAACACAAGTCTGGGTAAACATGGTGATTTGCAAGAAGAGTGATAGGCTGTCTTTAGTAATTGTGCGCTTTGCTTTGATGTTCAGAGTCAGTTTTATTATCTCCTCTGCTGAGGCATAAAGGAAGATGACAGGAAGTAAAAAGGAGTGTTTTATCAAACATTAACAAAGGCGTCTGCCATCACAAAAAGGTAATAACATTTTCTTGAATGACTGCGTTAACTCTCAACCACTTCCGGGGTTTTATTTTTTTATCGTTTTTCTTTTCACTGGCATCAGGCACAGATCTGATCTTGTTGTTTGCACACAATAAACTGCACATATTCTAATGAAATATTCTAAAGATTTTGAATGCTTTCTTATGTGGATATACAGTATATGTATGTATCTTTCTGACATGGCCTATATCTAAACACTTAATAAATTCTCCTTTAAATGGATTTATTTATTTATTCCCCGTGAAATGTAAAAGGGAATTTTTGAAGAATGCAGGGATAAAGAATGACAGTTTCAGTCACTAATCAATTCAACAATATATATATACTTGTGAACTATGTTAAGTTCAACTCACAGTTTGTTTGTTAAAGAAATTAATACTTTTATTCAGCAAAGCTGCATTAAATTGATCCAAAAAGACAGTAAAGATATTTATAATGTTAATGTGTCATCTAAATGCATTTGAAGAAATAAAGAGAGAGCTGTGTGACCTGATATGTGTTCAGTGTTGGTGGGAAGGTCTTTATATGTGATTTTATCAGTCCTGAGACGAATAGCTATTAGAGGTACTGTTGGTGCAAATGTCCTGTGACGGTGTTTATTGTTTAGTTTTCATGAGCGCATCATCTGTGAAGAGATAAGAGTGTGTATGTATGTAAAGATAAACCATTTTAAGGGTGTCCCTACACATATGTCAGAAATATACATGCGTGTAAAAAGATAATGACTGAAATCTTTATAACACACACACACACACAGACAGTTGTATCGCTGTGCACCAGGCGTATTCCCACATAACCTCTATTTGCTTGGTAATATTCCTCTGTGAGTGTTATCACCCCTATCTCACACACTAACACACACACATTTCAGATGCTCTGCTGAGGTTGAGAGTGTTATCTCGCTCAAAGGAAGAGTTGCAGATGAATAAACTGTGTTGGATCTGTGTGTGTTACCTTTTAACCTTCTCACGCATCTCTCCCTGATTCTGGTTGCTGTGATAACACTCTCTGCAGTATATCTGGGATGTTTGTATTAGCATGAAACATGGGATCTGCTCGATTCAATTATCATTGTATGGATGTTGTCTTTTATCCGGCAGAGTGTAAACAAAGATAAGCAAGCAAAGCGTAACATTTAACAGGTAAAAAAAAGAAAGAAAGAAATATGCAAGCAAAATATTGTTTTTGTAGTTCAGTGCTAGTTTATGCATGTGAGAGAGTGTCTGTTAAAAAACTGACTAGTTCATTGTTGATGGGAAAACTTGTAAATTTCCAGTGAAATGATTCTTTTGAATAGTTTGTTTCAGTGATTGGAAAAAACAATTCAGTTGTTCTTTTGTCATCACATGGTCTCTGATATCCTGGCGTGGCATATTATAACCCTTCCAACGTTGCAATAAAGTCATTTGTGTGGTGGTGCTTTTATTGTTTTTCTATGATGTTTAATTACAGTTTGTTATAATTCCAGTGTGTTCATACAATCAATTGTAAACATATTTCCATTCCCTTCCTTAAGAACTACTTGGATTCATTCAGATTGATTTGCATCGCATTCATATTTTATAAACGAGGTCAACCAATTCATTGAAAAGATGCAACCAATAATGAGCCAATCTTTATTTTTGTAGATTCCAATGGATTTTTTTTTTTTGGTTAAAAGCCTGAAATAATGTATGTGGTTAACAAACTCAAGATATTTTGATGTTTTATTCCATAAATTTTACTCATTTCTCAACTCATTACGAATCAGACATGTCTGACAGAGACGGGTCTTGATTCATTGAATGAGTGAGTCTAATTTGCATTCAAACAAGTTTTGTGAACTAGCTCAACCGATTCATTGAAGAGATCCACACTAATGGGCCAATATATAGAGTATTGCAGGGATGATGTATTTTTGTAGGCCAAAATACAAAAACAATTTAGCATTTGAGCACCTTCTGTTCCATCAACCTGAACTCAGTTGGTTTTCTAAAAGGGTTTGGGTGAAAAAGGTCTTAAGAAAACGTACTCGGTTACTAAACGTAACCTCGGTTCTCTTACGAGAGCTCTCTCGTACTGCGTCTTAGCTAAGACGCTACGGGAAAAGTCTCTTTTCACGAAATACTGAAGCAAAAAATTATCCTTAATTTTGTATTTTTGTAAAGCGCATTTGCAGCAGTACACAGCCATAGGCGAGACGGCTCGTTCGCTCATTGGCTTGTTCTGCGGCAACTGCACAGCCTATCGAGCGCGGGCTGATGCAACATCAGACCAATAAGGGCGCTTCGCGCCCTTCTTGCCACTTCCCGCCGAAACGGGTGTTGCTCAACCTATAAAAGGAGCTCGAAAAGGCTGACTCACCTGATTTATTTCATCGCCGAAGCGAACCAGAGTGAATCGTGCGCACGGCAGAGAACGCAGTACTCGTTCGCTCTTCTAGAGAGAACCGAGGTTACGTTTAGTAACCGAGTACGTTCTCTTACGAGAGCTCTCTCGTACTGCGTCTTAGCTAAGACGCTACGGGAACCCAATTTAAAACGCTGTGCGCACAGGGATCACACACCAATAAACCTGAAGCAACGCCCAGGATTTACAGTGCACAGTCACCTGAGGGACTCACAGAGAGTCCAGGACAGAAAAGGGAAAAAGCCCTCCGTCCCATATCTAGCAGCATCTGTAGATGCGGCAATTTGACGTCACACAGCCGAGGCAAGGCCTGACCAATGTGGCAATGCGGGTCTTACGCAATACTGCCCATATAACAGTCGGCAGCGCATAGCGCTCGTGAACTCAGAATTCCCCTCAGGGCCCTGATTCGCCTATACCGACAGCAGCCTTGCTTGCAAGGCGGGAACCTCCAGGTTATAGAACCTGATAAATGTAGATGGCGAGGCCCAACCTGCCGCCATACATATATCCTGCAAGGAGATCCCAGTAGACCACGCCCACGACGAGGCGATGCCTCTTGTGGAGTGTGCTCTGACGCCCAACGGGCACTGAAGGCCCCTGGAAGCGTAAGCTAACGCTATGGCGTCAACTATCCATCTGAATAGAGTCTGTCTCGAAACAGCCATTCCCTTGGAACGCCCACCGAACGAGACAAATAGCTGCTCCGTCTGCCGAAAGGCAGCAGAGCGAGACACATAAGCTCTTAAAACCCTGACAGGGCAAAGAAGACTCGAGTCTCCATCCTCCCCTGACACCGGCAGGGCAGACAGGGCAATAACCTGAGCCAGAAACGGTGTGTTGAGGGATTTCGGCACATAACCGTGCCTAGGTTTGAGTATGACTCTTGAGTCATTGGGCCCAAACTCCAAGCACAACTGGCTCACCGAGAGCGCGTGCAAATCACCCACACGCTTCACAGAAGCGAGAGCCAACAAGAATACTGTCTTGAACGACAGATGCTGAAGGCTAATCGATTGGATAGGCTTGAAAGGGGGACCCTTCAAGGCCTCCAAAACCGCCGCGAGGTCCCACATAGGGACTGACAGAGGCCTGGGAGGATTCAGCCTCCTAGCTCCTCTGAGGAACCGGATTACTAAATCATTCCTTCCTATTGACTGACCGGACGCCGTTTCAGAAAACGCCGCGATGGCAGCCACATAAACTTTGAGCGTGGATGGGGCTCTGCCCTTATCCAACAGCTCCTGAAGGAAGGAGAGGACCTCCGTCACCTCACAACTAAGGGGTGAATAACCTCGAGCTGTGCACCAGCTGGAGAACACCGACCACTTCGAGGCATACAGACGTCGTGTCGACGGAGCTCTAGCCTGAGTGATGGTATTTAGCACTCCCACTGCGAGATCAGCGGGTAACCATTGAGTGCCCATACATAGAGGGACCACAACTCCGGTTGAGGGTGCCAAATCGAGCCCCTGGCCTGCGAGAGGAGGTCTCTCCTCAACGGTACCGGCCACGGGGCGACATCTGCTAACTGCATCAAATCTGGGAACCATGGTTGGTTCTTCCAAAGAGGTGCTACAAGCAGTATTGAACATCTCGTTTCTCTCACCCGTTCTATCACCTGCGGAAGGAGGGAGACGGGAGGGAACGCATAAAGCGGGCAGCACGGCCATCTCCGTGACAGCGCGCTTTCGTTCTTGGAAAAGAACACGGGGCAGTGAGCGTTTTCGTGGGACGCAAAGAGGTCCACCTCCGCCATGCCAAATCTCTCCCACAACAGCCGGACTGTTTGCCGGTGTAGAGACCATTCGCCCGTAGGAACATTGCCTCTGGACAGCCTGTCTGGACCCAGATTCTGCAGTCCAGGCACATGCACTGCTCTCAGCGAGCGCACGTTGCGCTGAGCCCAAATCAGGAGGCGTTCCGTCAGCCTGCACAGGTTTCGGGACCCAAGACCGACCTGGCGATTTATGTAGGACACCACGGACATGTTGTCCGAACGGACTACGACGTGGTGATCCTTGATATGGGGACAAAAGCGCGTCAGCGCGTTCTCCACTGCCAGCATTTCCAGGCAGTTGATATGATGGAGCTTTTCCCGTTCTGACCATAGGCCAAAGGACGGTCTGCCTTCGAGCAGCGCTCCCCATCCCGAAGTGGAGGCGTCCGTCGACACCATTTTCACACTCGGGGAAGTCCCCAGGCTTACACCTGATCGGTACCAGCCGTTCGCTGTCCAAGGTGCTAGAGCCGCAACACAGCTCTGATCGACCTTGAAATGCAGCCGGCCAGATGCCCACGCTCCGCGCGGCACCTGAGCCTTCAGCCAGAACTGCAGGGGGCGCATGCGGAGCAGGCCCAGCCGCAGAACCGGAGATGCTGAGGCCATGAAACCCAGCATTTTTTGACAGTGTTTGAGCGACACAGTCGCGCCACAGCGGAAAGAACTCGCTGCACGCTGAATGCCCATCGCGCGCTGTGGTGACAGCCGCGCCGTCATGGAACACGAGTTCAGAACTATACCCAGAAACAGGATCGTCTGACTGGGGTTCAGCGAACTCCTCACCCAATTGACACTGAGGCCGAGCTTCTCGAGGTGATCGAGTAAAACGGCTCTGTGGTCCACGAGCTCCGCTCATGATCGGGCCAGAACCAGCCAGTCGTCCAAATAATTCAGCACTCGTATGCCTCTGAGTCTGAAAGGAGCGAGCGCTGCATCCATGCACCTCGTAAAGTACGAGGAGCTACGGACAAGCCGAATGGCAGGACTGCAAACTGGTATGCCTGGCCCAAGAAGGCGAATCTCAAATATCGCCTGTGGTTTGACGCTATCTGTATTTGAAAATATGCGTCCTTCAGATCTATTGACATGAACCAGTCCCCTCTGCGAATCTGCGCGAGGAGCTTCCTGGTCGTGAGCATTTTGAAACTGCGTTTAATCAATGCCTGTTCAGCTGTCTTAGATCCAGTATGGGCCGGAGACCCCCGTCTCTCTTGGGCACCAGAAAGTATCTGCTGTACAGCCCCCCCTCGCTTTGAGACACAGGCTCTACAGCCCCTTTGCTCAACAGTTTTGATATTTCGGCCCGAAGTATGTGTGCTACTTCTTTTTTGACCGTAGTTTCGACGCGCGCTGAAAAGCGCGGTGGGCGTCGAGAAAACTGTAGCGAGTAGCCTCTCTTTATAATGCCTAGCACCCAATCCGAAACCCCTGGAAGCACTGACCATGCATCTGCATGAATGGCTAAGGGCTGGATGCGAAACGCGCTCTGTTGACTGGGCAACGGCGGCGCTCGAGTGTGCTGCGCATCTGAGGCGGGGAGCGCGCTGATCACAGCGGGCAGATCGCTCTTCCTCGACCCCTTTCTGGCGCTTAACCGACTGGAGGGAGGCTGAGCGGGTCCCGTGGGACTCGATATATCTGCAAGTAACCGCTGCATGTGTGCACTTTTACCACTTTCAACTCGCTGTCTGCCTGTGCAGAATGTACGTGCACGGGCCTCGTTTTTACAGAAGCCCCGCGCCGTATGTGACATAGTGTATGTGGGCACTGGGAAGTGGGCACGTTTACTATGCGGCGCGCTCGACCGATCTGTGTCGATCTTATGTGCGCTAGCCCTGTGTGCAGGGCTGTGCTTACATGTGGAGATGGGCACTGGGTAGTGGGCATCGTCACTGCATTTATAGCACCATCGGCCGTGGCCGGACGAGCATGCACGGGTTTCGTTTTTACAGAAACCACATGATGCGTGTGACATAGTAATTGTGGGCACTGAGGGGTGGGCACGTTTACTATGCAGTGTGCGCGACCGACTTGAGTCGACATTATGGGCGCAGGCCCTGTGTGCAGGGCTGTGCTTACATGTGGAGATGGGCACTGAGGAGTGGGCATCGTCACTACATTTATAGCACCATCGGCCGTGGCCGGACGAACGTGCACGGGTTTCGTTTTTACAGAAACCACATGACGCATGTGACATAGTGATTGTGGGCACTGAGGAGTGGGCACATCTACTATTTAGTGCGCGTGATCGACTTGAGTCGCTTTTATAGGCGCGAGCCCTGTGTGAAGGGCTGTGCTTATATGCGGAGATGGGCACTGAACAGTGGGCATCGTCACTACATTTATAGCACCATCGGCCGTGGCCGGGACACCAGAAATTACACATTTTTCGGGAAATATCTGGGTAGCCGTGATAACGGTTTTCGTGTGCAGGCAAGCGGGCAACCGTACAGGCTTGCGCATTGCAAAAAACGCTGAAACAGTCACAATCTCTGGAAACTGAAGCAGCGGCGCGCTTAGGTGAGAGCCCGGCCGCAGCGGAACTCGTACACCGGCGCTTCGATGAAGCAGCCATCGGGTGTAGTGCCGACACAGCGTCATGCAGCATGCGTAGATGGCTTTCCCAGGATGGCTTCGGGGCTCCCGGCCTCACCGTAATCCTCTGCCGCGGCCCCCGCGGCGCGGGGCGACGGCCAGTAGAGCAAGAACGGGGGTCTCGAGCTGCGTTGCTGAAGCTGTTGTGATAACGGCTTTTGTGTGCAGGCAAGCGGGCAACTGTGCAGGCTTGCGCATTGCAGAAAACGCTGAGACAGTCACAATTCCTGGAACTGAAACAGCGGCGCGCTTGGGTGAGAGCTCGGCCACAGCGGAACTCGTACACCTGCGCTTCGATGAAGCAGCCATCGTTAGTAGTTAGTAGGAGGCTTTAGATGGCAACACCGCTTTTGCCGCCGTCCAGCAGAGGGCGGACAAAGGTGCGTCGCTATCGCCTGTTCCACCGGCGGAAGTGAGTGGTAGTTCCTGTTTTTAGCATCATCAGTGTGGAGAATGCTAGTGAGACAGACGAACGAGTTCATGCTGAATATGGAGCGTTCCAAGCCTTCGCCACCTCTTCGTGAAGCTCAGGAAGAAATGAGGCGGGCTTTGAGAAGTACGCTCATCCGAAAGGGAAATACCATCCAGCCGGGAACGAGAGGGGGGGGCGCTGGTGCAAACCACTCGCGGCCGAGACTCATCGCGGCCAACACGAGCATTCGCCCCGGTTCCTTCTCGATGTCAGCTCCTCTGCTGGGCTTCTGAGCAGAAGGCGCGAGATCCTCAGAGCTCGCCCAGCCCTCACTGCCCGAAGCTAGCAGAGAGCGCGTGTCCTCTTCCCCCGACGCGGCCCTGAGATCGACTTCCTCGGACGACGCGCCGGCAAACAGCGGGCGCTGCCCACCGGGAAGCGATGCAGGGGGGGCCGGTGAAGCAGGGCGAACCGGCGAGCTCGGTTGAGCTGAAGACGGTTCCGGAATCCGCTGGAAGCGATGCTTTTACGGCGCCTCAGCGCAGCGGAGAATGCAGGCTCAGAGAAAAAGGCCAGGCGAGTCCTCAGAGTCACCATGGCAACAGCTCGCAGTGGGGGCATCCGCCGTCAGCGAGCGAGCGCTGCATGATCTTCACCCAGGCAGGAGACACAGATGACGTACCGGTCTCCCTCGCTGAGTGGGGCTCTGATGAGCCGCAGGAAGGCATCTTAAAAAAGACATGAGCTCTTTTACGAGTGTGTGTCGCAGGGCGAACACACACACACACATAAAGAACAGCTTGGATATAACAGGATTGAAAGGATATAGGCGCCGGATAGCGCAGCAGGAACGGCAATGGAAGGCGGCGATGCCAGCAGCTTCAGAATGGCTCGTCCTGCTGATGTGCTTTCTCAGACGGCGCTTGCTTCCTCCGTGATCCAGCGATGCGTGGGCTTCGCTGAAGAGATGAAAAATCAGGTGAGTCAGCCTTTTCGAGCTCCTTTTATAGGTTGAGCCACACCCGTTTCGGCGGGAAGTGGCAAGAAGGGCGCGAAGCGCCCTTATTGGTCTGATGTTGCATCAGCCCGCGCTCGATAGGCTGTGCAGTTGCCGCAGAACAAGCCAATGAGCGAACGAGCCGTCTCGCCTATGGCTGTGTACTGCTGCAAATGCGCTTTACAAAAATACAAAATTAAGGATAATTTTTTGCTTCAGTATTTCGTGAAAAGAGACTTTTCCCGTAGCGTCTTAGCTAAGACGCAGTACGAGAGAGCTCTCGTAAGAGAACTTAAGATATTATTATTTTTTTATTATTGTACATCAATAATCCCCCTAACAGAGGTTGTCTGGGACATTAAATGTAATCACATCCAACAAGTAAACATAACTATTCTCTTGTGTGCCTTCACAGCCTTGTGTTTATAATCATGTTTTTGAAAACAATTCTGACTCAAACTCTCAGGGAATTTTAATTTTTTGGACTGAAATTGTTGTTGGAGGCTTAGTGATGGTGAAGTTGAAGTCATACAACCATGGTGTACTTCATTTGAATTTGTATTTAGGGGTTAAAATTCATAAAATGTGTGTTTATTTGAGAAGATTGTCATGAACGAAACATGTAAGATTCAGAAACTTGTGTTGGTTGCACAGCTTAATTTCTCCAATAATCCCAAAGCCAATGGAAAAATACTACAGTCATGCTAACTTCTTGGTCGGTCTAAAAAATGTTCACTGCAGAGCACTAGAGCTTTCACACGAAAAGTGGAAATAAAGTGAACCTAGAGCACTTTGTGTTCATAAAACATGTTAACCCTTACGAAAAAGAAGTTTATTCAAGTATACTATTAATATACTTCTTTTAAACTAAAAAATAGGAAAGTATGCTTTTAGTTTACTTTATGTCCTTCGCAGAAATGGCTTCATGTACTCCTCAGAAATATACTTAAAATTACATTTACGGATAAATGACTAAATATACTTACAAAAATTCTAAATATATTTGAGCTATTCCTAGAATCCGTGTTTTCATTATTATACAGTAGAGGGCACTAGTACACATCTTCTGCGCAGAATTTCCCAAAAAAAACAAGTGAAGAAAAAAGAAACAACAGATACTAGCACGTTATCTAACATAATCATCTGAAATGAAACAGCATTAAACCTGTAACGTTATGGAATAAAATGTTGACCGATGAAGAGGTAATAATTACAGTCAAGTTTTGGAGTGTTGATCAACTCCATCTACGTTTTGATTATCATTCTAAATTCAATTCATAGTCTTTTTTGCAGCTTTTTGTTCAAAAAAGCTGTTATTTCTTTATTGTTTATGAAACCTACCCACATTAAAGTGTTTTAAAAAAGAATGCATGAAGCTAGAATATTTTGTTGTTGTTTGTTTACAAGCAGATACCCTGTTCTTTCTATGGATGTTTGGTATTATCATATATTCAAACAACAAAATATATACAAATTAAAACCTAAACAGTGGCATAGTAGTATACATAAAGTATGACTTAAAGTTCACTTAAAGAAAACTTATGAGTATACTTACAGTATAAAACTACTAAACTAGTAGTTTACTGAGACTGTACTTCAAAGTGTACAAAGTATTTAATTAGTAAACTATCAGTATACTTATGTTCCCTTTAATATAATTGCAGTACAAACTACAAACATAGAGGTAAACAAGTTGTGTACTCAAAGTTTGCTACTGTTATACTTAGAGTATACTTAAAGGTATACTTTTATATACTAGAATGTAGGCCAATTTAGTCCCAAGGAGTATTAAAACAGTACACTTACAAGTATACTACTAGAACACAGATATTTGTATACTTGCTATATAAAGTGTACTTAAAATATACCTGAACTTTACTTAAGTATACTTAGTAAAATAAACTTGAAGTATACTACTTTTTGGTAAGGGAAGAAGGAATTATGCTGCAGACATCTGAGCATAAAGCGTAAATTCTTGCTAACTACTTTGAATCTAATTAAGTCTTGCCCACAGGCTGACAGAAACTATAAAACTATAAGTGAGTGGAACATGATGGTTTTTGTGCAGTTAATGGAGAGATGAACACTTTGTTTTCTCACCAGCTCTCCACTCACACACTCTCCATCCACACTATGTTGGAGTCACCAGAAACGGCAAGGTCTGTTGAGTCATTTACAGAAGGTAAACACTGACCCACTAACTAGTCGACTACATTTCTGGATTGTTAGTAGACTAGTAAAAATGAGTTGTCCTGTAAGCCCTAGTATGTGTTTTATTTATTTATTTATTATATATTAGGGGCAGCTGTGGCCTAATAGTTAGAGAGTTGGCTTTGTAATCCGAAGGTTGCAGGTTCGCTTCTCAGTGCTGGCAGGAGTTGTGGGGGTGAATGAACAGCGCTCTCTTTCACCTTCGATACCCATGGCTAAAGTGCCCTTGAGCAATGCACTGAACCCCCAATTGCTCCCTAGGTGCTGGAAAAAATAGCTGCCCACTGCTCCGTGTGTGTGTGTTCCCTACTCACTGCTGTGTGTGTGCACTTGGATGGGTTAAATGCAGAGCACCAATTCCGAGTATAATTTACCATACTTGGCAAATGTCACGACTAACTTTCACTTTTTTTATTTGTATATTGTAGTATCATATATCTGCACTGAATGAGCGAGTTACTGAATGAAAATTGCATTAATGATATGCTGCACAATAACATTAGTATGGATTGAAATTTGGGCCCCTAATAAAGCGTCGTTTCGTCTCCCATCCTGGAGTGATTTGGCGTAAAGAGAAGCAATTATTCATTCTAACATGTGTGACAATCTCAACAGCACACCGTCCATTACCACGGTAACTGTGCATGAGTCTGCATTAATGAGGGATTTCTATGCACAGCCAATAATACGCCCATTGTTATGTGTATCTGTTCATTAACTAAATGAACAGTCCATTTACAGGTTACGAGTCTATAAAATGAGATGGTAGAGTATATCTATCAGGAGTCGTGTTTGTAAATCTGTCCTCCAAATAGACTCATAATTCATGTTATGCAAAGAGCTTCCTTTACAAAACGCTTGTAAGAACAGGAAAAGACATGTAGTCACACAATTTTGTATTTTGTATTTTGTATATATCAGTTTTCCGGTAAAGTACATTCACAATCATGCCTTTAAAAAACTGCTGAAATATGAAGATAAATAACTTTAAATTCAAAGGAATATTTTCTGATATGTTATCAGTCAAAAACACCTGCTTTACTGTCACTTTCAAATAAAGGTAAAGAGGTTAAGGGCAAATACACTCCATGGTGAATTATGGTGGTTTTGCTTTCAGATTGCATGACAGAGCATCTGATAGATATTGCACAACAATTATGGTAAGAGCTGGTGGTAATTAAGTTCAAATCTGAGGTTGCTTTCTAGGAGTGGGAGTGCACTGGATTCCATCATTCTGCTGGGAAACAAAGGCATTTGTAAGGTACCATTGACCATTTCTATGGAAGAACAAAATGCTAAATAAGCAAAAATTTGCAAGCTTTATAAAACTGAACCTTAGCTATCCTCTGCCCATCCTTGGTTACTGTTGCTAACTCACACAGCCTTACAAAACTTCCTAAATGAATAAAATGGGCAAATTTCAGTTTTGCCTACCAGAAATATCATGTTAAAGAAACCAACTGTGATTGGTTGCTTTATATGTCTGTCAGGCTCATTTCAGTCAAAGTGGATGGGTCTTGATTTGAACGAAAGTCAAAGTTGACTACACTTCAAAAATTTATAGCGAGGTGTGTTTTCCATAGATTTCCATAGCCCTCTAGTGTATGTAAGAGACCGTCAAAGAGAATACATTTTTCCAAATGAGAATAATTATTCTGTGTACATATATGAGAGGAAGAGTGTAGATTAAGCTGTGGTTTCACGCAGACATTCCTGTGGTTTAGTGATTGTATTCTCCTGATGGGTTCTCGTTTCTGTGTGTCTGTTAGTTTCCTGTCTCTCTCGCTGTCTCACAGTTTAATTGTCTCTCCTACAGCTTCGGTGATGGTGGGGAGCCGCGGTAGTTCATATGAACACACACACACACACACACAGACATGAACAGTGGGGAAGGCTGGGAGTTGTGCGGGTTTTGCCCCGCATTAACACAAAACTAAATTAATGAATAGCAGGATTTTTCACCCTTGATGGCCTTCTCTACATACTAATTATTTAGGCCTCATCCTGAGAGCCTCGGCGTGCCTGCGAGTGTGTGTGCACATAAAGTGGAAGTACTGAAGCGTTAAGAGTGTGTTTTCCTATTTTCTTTAATCAATGAGGGCCTCCAACAACTGTTGTGAATGAAAAAATGTAAACAGCAGAGTATCTCATGCAATTTTCCCTTTCTGTTGCTGTTTGATGAGAGGTGAACAGAGCAAAAGAGTGAGGGGGATTTCTGGGTGACAAAACCCAAATTGGACGTTATTGCTCTGTGCTGGTTTTCAGTCAGCTTTTCCATATGCCACATCTACTGTTTGATGGGTAAGAGCTCTTCAAATGCTCCAAATCAATACATGAGATGTTTTAGCCCTAACCCACACACATACACATTACATACAGCAGGTAATATGGACTGAGTGATACAGTGATACTTTGAGTCTTTAGAGTCACTTTGAGGGTACTGCCTCATTGACAAGCTGTTGTACCCTTCAGGGTTATAAATGTGAAAAAGCATGCTATACTATGCTAGGATTTCCTTTGCAGGCGTTGAACAGTGGATATTTTAAAATGGTATACTTGCTTATCTCTTTTTTAATGCTTTATTGTTCGAACTTTGACTCACTAATGATTAAAACCTAATAAATCTGCATCTCTGCAAAATTAGAGTTAGACTTAATTAAGTTTCAAAGTTAAAAACCGGACTTCCCGAATTTAATAGAATGCAGCATATGGGATTCTCTTGATGTGGATAAGCCACAGGGGAGATCAAACTTTAGAATTGTAGACCAAAAGCTACGCAATGCCATTGGGGTACAAATTGCCTTGTCATTCATAAACTCCCAAATTAAAAAAATAATCTATATATATATATATATATATATATATATATATATATATATATATATATATTATTATTATTATTATTATTATTATTATTATTATTATTATTATTATCTTCAGCTATTGATTTATTAGTATTATTATTTTTTAATCTTTGTTTAAATGTTATTATATTGCATGAAGCAGATGCGCAGCAATCACCAGCAGTACACAAAGAGAAACAGATGGAAGGATAGAAAGAGCTCTTGAGTATCTGTTTACGACAAACATTCACCCATCGACCCCCCGGCCACGTCATTACCTCCGCTCATGTCAGCACTACAGCGAATCTGACCCACATTCCAGCGAGCGCCTGTGAAAATACACTACTTACCGACCCGTGAGAACTGTGCAGCATTAATATTTCAGCAGCTGAGAATGAGGGTTTTTAGTAATACTCTGTGAAAAGAAACGCCATTAGCATTTAGCTTTCATGAGATACCACTCTGATCGCTCTCACTCCCTCTGTCATACTCCATTTCATCCATTTATTCTTTTGAACGACACTCTAAAACAGCACAGAAAGTAAATTGTCCTGAAACTGTCCTCTTCATCTTCTTGCAAACACGTTTATTTATTTATTTATTTTTATCCTGTACATGAATCAATTACTGCAGAAAGGGCTGTGATTTTAAGCATCAAGCCATTAGCTTTTATTGGTGAAGCCAAACAATGTTGTGCTCGGCAATGTCAGTGCTTTGCAAAATTTTTTACTCTTGCAGAAAAACATATTCCTGTTTTTTACCCTCTTCGGGCTCATTGCCGGAGCTTCATTATTGGTGAAGTGTGAGGCCTTGCGCAGGCAAATGTACATTTTCATTAAAATTGCTCTCCACCTCCCCTGTGAAATGCACAAAGGCAGTGAACCAAGGCAAAGCTTTAATTTCAGTTTGGATAATGCCCTCACTGCCATGTTAAACTCTCTCTCTCTCTCTTACACACATACACACACACTTCCCTGCCCTTTGCCAGCATGATTCTCCAAGGACAAAAGCGGTCTGATTTCTCTGACTCTCACAGTGGATATCTTGAAGCAAGACCTCTCCACCTCCAAGAAATGCCTGAGCCAGTCCAAACGCAGAGGAGGAGAGAGAATGCTTACATTTGTATAAATTATCTCAGACTAAAAGAATGGCAAGGTCAGCTAGTGGTTACTATTCTCAGTGTGTGTATGTGTGTGTGAACGGAGCTCCTTCGGTGGTGTAAACAGGGATCTGTGAGTGTGGGCCACAGTAAAACTGTCACCAATCTCTGTCAGGTCTGTCACTCCTGTCACAGTCTAAGCTGGTGACGACTGCTGCCGGCATGATGTCTGACTTCTATTAAACGTCACAGAAGGAGTGAATAGATAATTAAAGTCTATTACAGATGGACTGAGATACATTTATACCCGAGGCCATAACTGCTACACACCCATCATCAGGACACTGAATTAAAATTCAACTTGTTATGGGTACTGAAACTCTGCTTTTTCTTAACCAAAACAGAAAAGAAAAAAAATAGCTTGTGATGGACAGAGATGTGGAAAAACAGAGAGAGAAGACAAAATAGTGGAGCAGTAGGCAAATGTACAAATCTTCAGGAAGCCTTTTTTTATGCTAAAGTACAACCTATACATAATTCAGAGTTTAGGCTATTTATAGGAAGCATACAATACAAACACCAAGACTGCATTTATTTGACAAAAACAGTAATACTGTGCAATAATGGCGTACATTTTACATTTTAAAGCTGTTTGAATATATTTTAAAATGCAATTTATGATATTATAGGGTTTAATGCAGCCTTTCATTCCTTTAAAAAATTATTATTATTATCATTATTATCATTATTATTATTATTATTATTATAATACTCAAATCTTCCAGACTTATAAATCAACTTTATCTAATTTATCTTGGCAAATTTTAAAATAGTAGAGTTGAGATCACTTCTAGAACTCAACGTGAGATTACTGGGGTCTTTAAAGTAGCATTAATTAATAGTATTTATATTACAGTAAGGTATTATAGAGTGATTTTTCTTTCCTATAGGAGAGCTTTGACCACTTCCCCACCACACCACCAAATGATTTACTGACTATGTTTACTAGTCATTAGCATAAATATATGCTTGAGCCATCTCTAATAGCATGACATGTTGATGAGATTTGTCCAGTATCACTCAGTCTATATTACCTGCTGTATGTAAAGCGTATGTGTGTGTTGGGCTAAAACATCTCATGTATTGATTTGTAGCGTTTGAAGAGCTCTTACCCATCAAACAGTAGATGTGGCACATGGAAAAGCTGACTGAAAACCAGCACTGGAAGGACAGAGCAATAACATCCATTTGGGTTTTGTCACCCAGAAATCCCTCTCACTCTTTTGCTCAATGGCTCATAAATCCATTGAAAACCTGGAACCGTGTGTGTTTGCATTTGTGTGACCAGGCGGGAGCTCAATGGTTTCTGTGGGAACACAACTTTAGACTGAAGCGCCATTATGTGCACTTTGAAAACACACACACAAATGCACAAAGTCAAGGAGGCGAGTTTACCCTCGATGCATGAATGCTTCATAGGACCCAAATAGGCATACTTTCAAATTCCTGTGACCGATGTGACTGAATAAAAATAATGCAAAGCTTATGCTGGCTTTGTATTCAAGCATGGCATGAGCAGTCAAAAAAAAATCACTGCCATCTTCATAAAGATTAGAATAAATGCAGAGATGAAATCATTTAGTAATATATTATGCATGCCGATGAATATTTTGTGCTTGCTTTGGCTCTAGGTGTGGGAAAAATTCTGAGTTGAAGAATTGACTGCCCGTCAATTCGTCAGTGTGAAACTGAATTCAATTGGCTACACTTCCAAGAGATTCAACAGGTAATGGTCTATCTATCTATCTATCTATCTATCTATCTATCTATCTATCTATCTATCTATCTATCTATCTATCTATCTATCTATCTATCTATCTATCTGTCTATCTGTCTGTCTTTCTGTCTGTCTGTCTGTCTGTCTGTCTATCAGTATAAGGCCATAAACCTTCAAAATATATGTATTTTTTAAATTCCCGAATGCTTTGTCAAGCCAACATTTAAAGCTGGTTTTAAAATATTATGGTATTCCAGTAGTTAAAATAATATTAATAATAATAATAATAATAATAATAATAATAATAATAAATTCAACTTCCTTACAATCAAATTCAAATTCAAATTTAAAATTCAGGGATTAAAATTTGTATATGTATAACATATCATATGGAATTAATATATAGTAAAATACTCATTAAAATATGCACAAAAAACATCTTATCCACTCTTTACCTAACACAAAATCTGACATCACATTGATTTCTCACTTGGACGTAACGTGTTGTGACTCGGCAAATCTAAAATCTAACGTTTTAGCATCCAATTCCGGTGGTTCTGTATAACTGCAGAGCAAATGGCACGTGTCTAACGAGAAATAGTCATCAGGTTCATTTGGAAAAGCAAAAATTTGAACATTAAAAGAGAAATTAATCTGAAATAGCCATTTATCAGCATGACAGCCTTAAATACAGACTCCTGCACAGCCCGTGTGAAAAAGCCCTCCCGCTTCAGGGTGGGCATGTGGATGGGAGCTGAGGATGTGGGTTTTAAGTGCTAGAGGTTGTGTTGGGGAAGCAGTGGTCAGCCAGGCTTGACGGAGGCCGATATGACCGCTCTGTGGTGTCGGGGGGGCTGCTGAGAGCATCTATCTTGTGACAGCACACGGCTAAAGTCAGAGGAAGATTGATGCTCTCTCCTTCCAGACTTATAAATCTCTTCTGAAAGTTTGAAAATTCAGAAATTACAGCTGAATTATAACAAATAACTCAGCCATCCCATGCAGCTCTGTGTGTGATGCTTTAGGACGTATCGGTGCCGGCGCGTCACGTGTATGTGGGCATTTTAGTGTACACTATCCACATGACTTGCTCTGTTTATGTAAAAACAAACACAGTTTTTCTCATCCTCAATGAGTTTTCAATCACACACTGAACTGCACAGCCTACAGTACATAACACTGTAGTCATCACTGTCATCAAGTACAAAGTGACATTCAGTATGCTAAAGTATGCAGTGTGTTACTGAAGGACACGGTGGCTTAGTTCAGACAGGCAGCTGAAATTTTTCTGCCTCTAATCCATGTATTTGAAGTCTGAATAGCAAAAAAAAAAAAAAAAAAGTATAAAACTGTGTGACATTCACTGTGAAGTGAATCTTAAATGAATAAACAAATCAAGCAATTTCATTATATGCATGATTGTTTATATATTTTGCAGGGTCATCATGCACCTACTGTATTTTGAAGATGGGACGAGTCAACAAATGTTAAATAATTTTTAATATATAGTATTATTAAATATTTATTACAATTTTGGCTCCATGCATACAAAAACGCCATGATAGCCTATATTTTAACTTAACAACTGTGAAATTCACTAAAAGACAATAACTAATCATGAAATTTAGTTATCAAATGTAAAAAAAAAAATTTGGAAGCGGCGTTTAAAAACCATTTGACTTCAAAATCTGAGGGGACACTGTTGGTATATGGAGAGGAGAACTCTAATTTTGAATATAATTAAATATGTATAATTCATAGACAACAAATCATACACATTTCTCTCTCTAAACAGCATGCATATACTGTGAATGATCACAATTACAAGTCATTTGGAAAGATAATGTTTTAGTTTGAAAAATTCCATAATAATTGGGCATGGGCATCAAATGGATGTTCATTTTGATTGGCTTGCTTCTTTGCATGTATTTATTAGGTGCTCTGCAGTTACAATTAATGCTTCGAAGGATGAACCAGTCATTGGACTTGACGATGTTTGCAATTATCTTGAATCAATACTTTTGTTTGAGTCACTTAGTATTCATCGCATTTGGATGGCCAGAAATCATAACCACAAAGCTAATCCACCTTTTCCACAGCTTGTTTTACATTTTGGTTACATGTTTTCTTTCCTTCTAAGTGCCCGGTTCTTGGTCAGATGAAGTTCAAAGTGAGCTAGACCTTGTGCCAGTAGTCTCCAAGCTGAAATCTTCAATTTTCAGCTCATAAAGCAATATGAAGACAAGCACAGTCGTGACAGAATGATGAGCTTTGGGGCGTCTGACATCAGGTAATGTTGTTTAAACCTCTCTCTCTCTTCTCCCGTGTTGCTGATACGTGTCCTGTTTATTGCTATGGGAAAAGTTATTACAAAAAGCATATATTCACCTTCTGGTACGATCTGCGCTTAAAGTGTGATTTATGTTTTCGGCATCATTCAAACCTCTCAGAAAGCAACTGGCCATGAGAAACAGATGGTCCTTTTATTTAATGAGATTTGGGGCTTGGCAGGTTTCAAGAAACATCTAAATTTCCTGGATGCAAGATTTCCTTGTCTCGATTATGGCTGTCCTGTATTCTGTTTATATACACACTGTCTGATGCAATCAGGGCCGTGCAGAGACCTTTGGAGGGGCAGGTGCTCAAAGTATAAAAGGGGCACATGGAACAAGGCTTTAAATGGCACTGTTCAAAATATCAATACAGCAATATATTGTGATGCATTCCTTGCTGATTCGCGTATTATGCGATTATGTATTGATACGGCAGCAAATGCTCTGATGCAGTTTTGAAAAAGAAAAAATAGAAAAGACAATTTTAAGTTTAAAAGTTACAAAAATATTTTCTTTCCACCTAATAATAGCTCTGGGATCAGAAACTGAAATGTCTTAAGTCAGGGGTGCCCAACCCTGCTCCTGGCGATCGACTGTCCTGCAAAGTTTAGCTCCACTCCTAATCAAACACACCTAAAGCAACTAATTAAGGTCTTCAGACTCACTTAAAAAATAAAGGCAGGTGTGTTTGATTAGGGTTGGAGCCAAACTTTGCAGGACAGTCGATCGCCAGGAGCAGGGTTGGGCACCCCTGTCTTAAGTTGTCCCAACCTGATGGCTTTTTCTTCTCTGTTCTACAGAATAATTAAGAACAGCCGTTATAGTAAAAACAATAGAAATCGCTTGTACCTCTACATTTTCCTCTTTCTCACCAGCTTCTGTCTCCTGGCTTGCTGTTCCCTGCTACCTTTCTGTCACTTGTGCCTCTACATTTCCCTCTTTTTCTTACTCTGTCTCCATCTCCTCATCTGGGGCCCGTTTCACAAAGGAGGTTAAGTGAAAACTCTGAGTATGTTTACCCTGAAATGATGGAAACTCTAGGTTTTCTGTTTCAGAATGGGAGCATGGCTGGACTGGCCATTGGGCATACCGGGCATTTGCCCGGTGGGCCGACGTGCTTTTTGGGTCAATATCTCATACTCATACTTTTTTTTTTTTTTTTTTTTTTTTAAACGGCCCATAAAATTTGTACATCGGCAGCCCATTCGTTTTGTTTTGTTTTGCTTAATTGGCGGCGCTGGGTTTGTGCCGGTGTAATGCATTGGTCAAAGTCAGTGTTAGTTTTTTTTCTGACAGACCAGCCCATGAAACACGTAGATCAGCGGCCCATTGGCTCTTTTCTTGATTGACACTGGGCTGGCCCAATCACAACTTTAAACGAGTGAGCGAGCGGCAGAAGTGTCAGTGTGTATCTGTAAAAAAAGATGGAGAAGAAACGCAAGGAATGTGCAGATAAATAGTGTGTAAAAATAGAACCAGGCCCTTAAAGTAGACACTGTAAACTGTGTCAAAATATATGTTTTCTGACCTTCATCAGCTCCTGTGGCAGATGATGATAGTGAGGACGGAGGATCAGGAGAGAGATGAGAAAGTGTAGAGCCTGCGGTAAGCATAACTACTTTCAAAACACTTAGGCCATGACATGAGTGTAGATTATTTCCACATCTGCATAGTTGACGATTACCGCAATTCACTAGAAATTTAATAAGAGGCATTTGTAAACCATGTTTTCCGCCAAAATAAAAGCTTGATGCAGTTTGCGTCAAAATAAAAGATCATGTGCTTATCTCTTTCAAGTATAGAAATTGATACAACTAATTAAGAAAGTTTCCTTTATTTTTTTGTGCATTTGTTTTACAAAATATGGCTATTACTATCATTGGATTAATATTATAACTATTATTATGTATAGGTGTAATGTAAATAGACACTGTAACTAAAAGAGGTTTGAATTTTTCTTTGTTTAATTTGCACACTGAATATGGGTTGGAGCTTTTAATTTTGAACTCTCAAAGTGCATCAGATTAATGAATTTATCATTAAAATGCACAAAATTTTCTCACGGGGGGGGCATGCCCCCGTACCCCCCTAGAAGGACCGAGGACACACCACCATAGTTTTAACAAAAATCCTGTAAGAAACACTGGTATTGCTATGCCAGAGCCGCTTATAGCTTGTTTTAGGATTCACCGCTGTGGAGTATTGTTCAACTGTATTAATAAATATAAAATTTTTACTTATTTCATCTGTTAACTCTCACTCGTTCCTATACTCACTCATTACATGGCATTAGTGGTTTTAATGAATAGGAGTTGGTATGCATATAATTAAGGGCGTGCAAAGATGGGTGGTGTTTATGATCATATAGTGGGCCGGTCTGGGCAAAAATGCCCGGGCCGATTTTTTGTCCCAGTCCAGCCCTGAATGGGAGGTTTGTCAAACCTAAGAAAGCAGTGTAAGTCAAGCCCGTTTCTGAAAGAGAGGTAACTTACACTCAGAGTCAGTTACCATGGTAACTTACACTATGAACCTAACCTGGTTGGGAGCAGGTTTTCTTCGATAAACCCAGAGTTTATTTCGGTCTCCTCCCCCTTTTTAAACACTTCATTAATGCATGCTGGAAAAATGCTCTTCTTACTAAGTGTTTTTTTTTTCTTCTTTTTTTGCCCAAGTACAAATATAAAAATATATATATAAAATAAAGATTGATTTTCTATATAAGAAAATGATATAAGAAATGTTGTCTTGTTTCCTGGGGTAGATCTAAATTAAGTGCATTTTACTTAAGCAAAATTATATGCCAGTGTGGTAATAAAAATAATCTTAATGCAAATGGTAAACCTTATTCTGATTGTCTATTACTAAGTGCAAATCTACTCTAGCTCCGCCCTCCATCGACACATAAGGTTAAATATGACACATGTGAATAACGGCTTCAGTGGTGTAGGCACTAGGCAGTAATGTTTTTGGCACAGAAACTAACTTGTAAAACCGAATGATTGGGTTAGAGTCCGGCTTTTGCCGAGCTCATTCTTCTCACTTTTCCCATCACATGTCACATTAGAATTTATTTTCAATAAAAATGAACAAAATGTTCTAAAAGTGGAAGTAAAGTGCCTAATGAGTGTTTAATAATGATACAACTATTTATAATTGTAATAAATATAATCATTTACAATATGTTATTATTGCATCCTGTTAATGTATAACACTACTGAGGTGCAAATGTATCTGCCAGTATAAAGTATAACTAGCATCTAATTATTATTTACACTTAGCCTGTTGCAAAGAACTGCTACTTTTACATAGAATATATCACGATTTTCACTGTACATTTTTTTCTGTAAATAGCATCTAGAGCTACTTGCACTTAGCCTACTGTAAATAGGATCTATCACTAATAAAGTATGTTAATTCCACTTTTTTTATTTACATTTCCAGTGTAAATAGCCACTGCCGTATTATTTTTACTCAATTGGCAGATCATTTGTAAAATAAGAAAAATACACTTAAAATACTATTATTAACCACTTCAGCTGTTATTTTGATTTTTTTGAGAATTAGACATATGCAATATTGGACCCACCGGTGGGTCCCCAGAGTTGATGTGGTTAATATGATTATCTTATATATATTTTTTGCCCATGAGATACCATAAAATGATTAGCTATTAATTCATTAACCTAATGTTCTGCCAGTTTTCACCTGTGATATTATAACACTGATAAGAATTACATTTGTATCGAGTCTGAAGTATGCAGATGGATTTTTGGCAGGAGCTGTTTCCATGGTGAATCGTAATATCGGCGCTCCATTGATACTGGCTTTTTATAGTAGTGGTGCACGTGCTTAACTCAGAGTCAGTCAATTTAGAGTTGATTAAACCAACTAATTTCAGCTGTTCTGTAACCAAAAACTCAGAGTTTCCCATCTCAGGGTAAGTCAACTCAGAGTTCAAGTTTAAACTCAGAGTTGGTTGAACCTCCTTAGTGAAACGGGCACCAGCTCTATTACTTTCAACTCTCTGTCCATTTGCATAATTTACTATTTCAGCATTAATCTATTATTTTAACCATCACTACTGTCTATACTCTTGCACCTAATCAATAAGTCCACCTTAAATATTGATACAAAACATTAAACAGCTGATAGACTGGAATATAGTGATTAATATTATTATTACTGTTGCAGTTGTTGTTGTCTAAAATTGAACACCTTTGCAATGTAAACAAATGACAGGCTACAAGTGTTATTCATCTCCTTCACACTGCACTTTGATGTCAGGTGTCAGATGTCAATATATATATATATATATATATATATATATATATATATAAATATATATATATATATATATATAAATATATATATATATAAACTCAGAGTTCTATATATATATATATATATATATATATATATATATATAAATATATATATATTTGTGTCACATTTAAATATTAAAAATTAATTTCTTAATTGTTTTTATTTTTATAATGATAATTCAGAGAATGAGAAAATCTGAATAAACCTTACCAATGTTGTGATGATTATTTTTAAGGCACTCTATGTTTTAAAAAATAAATAAATACTGTAATATAATACTAGTTTAGTCAAATAACATAAAAAAGACCATACCCTTCGATGCCTGTGAAACTTTTCTCCCTCAAACAGCATGCTAACGTTACTCTACACTACAGGCTACACACAGCAATATAAACAACATATCTGCATGTTCTCACATCACATCGTTCTTGTAAAATAATAATAAGTAAATAAACATCAAAATCACTTCGATGAGAATGAAACACCACTTACCAGCTGCCGCGGTGTTAATAATATCCTCTAGCAATTAAAAAAATGCACGTGCAGCTTGAGAGGAATCGTCCCGCTCGGAGGAGGTCGTCGTCGTCAGGTGAAAGGTCATCATGTGGATCATTTTATTTATGGCTAAATTATTATTAATACATTTTAATAATATTTAGATTGGGCATGGGCAGGCATTCACAAAAGGGCATGTTATTACAAAAAATTTGAGGAAAATTTGCTTTGACAAAAGGGCACTTTGGGCACCAAGGGGCAAAGGGGCAGGTGCTCAAGCACCCCAACGCCCCACCCCCCTCTGCACGTGCCTGGATGCAATACATTTCTTGTATGAGGAATACTAGGCATTAATGAAGGTCTTCAAGAAGAATATATTAAAGCGTGTGTGTGTGTGTGTGTGTGCTCTTGCTTTTGTGACATATCAGGACACAACTCTGTATAATGACATGGGTATGACACAGGTATTACAAGGAGAGGGTGACTTATGAGGACATAACCTATGTCCCCATTTTTCAAAACGCTTATAAACCATACAGAATGAGTTTTTTTGAGTTGAAGTTTCCTGTGAGGGTTAGGTTTAGTTGTAGGGTTGGTGTTGGGCGATAGAATATATAGTTTGTAAAGTATAAAAACCATTACGCCTATGGGATATCCCCACTTTTCACAAAAACAAATGTGTGTGTGTGTGTGTGTGTGTGTGTGTGTGTGTGTGTGTGTGTGTGTGTGTGTGTGTGTGTGTGTGTGTGTGTTTCGCTATTTCAGCACTTTTCTCACAGATGACAGATGCTTCTCATTTCGTGTCCGGTCAGCTGGCGGTCATGACATAAAAATCTTCATATACAAATCGTCTACTAACAAGATGATTTAAACAACACATGCGAGAGCGCGTTATTGCCAGTGACAGTGGAAAGAACCTTCTTCTGTCCACATTGTGGAGTAAAACCCATTTCTCGTGGCGGTGCTTCATTGAGTCATATCACATGTATTGGCAAATCAATAATCCTGACAGGTAGAATCTCAGAGCTGTCCGAAATGTGGCTTTCCCTAGGCAAATGGGATTATGACCTCTGAACACTTCCGGATAAGAGCCAAATCTCCTTCTACTTTACGACCGCTCTCAGGATCTGACGTTTACCACTGCATGCTCAGAAACCAATGACAGCTCATTAAAATAAAACAAACCTCGATACTGATCCAAACTGACAGAGCAGGAAGCGGCTATGACACAGTCACATGACCTACAGTTCCACCTGCCATCAGCACTGGCTCCATCACAATTCATATACGCTCTGTACAAATAGTTCAGGAGATTAGTGTGTCCCAAATTACACTTTGTTGAAAATGCTATGCCAAAGGTGCCCAGATGGTCTACTCTTTCAGGTAGAGTTTTGAAGTTTTTGCAAATGTTACCCACAATCCCCTGTACATTGAAAGAGGAGGATTATGTGATATTCTTTAGCAACTTTTCCGTGCCACAGCAGTTTTAAAAATGTGTAAACCTAAGAGTTTAAGGTACTGTAAGCAATTTTTAGTGGTGTTTATTACCTGAAAGATAGCACTGAAAAGTTGTGGTAAGAAAAAGACCCTGTAAATCGCAAAAAAAAAAAAAAAAAAGTCAGGACAGCCCACACTTTTAGTCATTAAGAAACACTCTGTCTGCCAGTAATTTGGCCATTTTGATTTTGCTGTTTGCTGATGTATTTGGATGGTAATATTTTGAAGAGAGATGCATGGCTAAAATTAGCAAAATAGCAGATGTTTATACAACCCCAATTCCAGAGAAACTGGGAAATTTTTAAAGATGCATTAAAATCAAGAATATGTGATTTATTAATTCTCTTTAACTTTTATTTAATTTACAAAAGTACAAAGAAAATATTTGTCACTGTTTTTACTGTCCAAGGTAAATGTGTTTTGTAAATATGAACACATTTTGATTTTGATGGCTGCAACACACTCCAAAAAAGTTGGGACAGGGGCACGTTTAACCCTGTCACATCAACTGTCCTTTTAATTACAATGTTTCATTGTTTGGGAATTAAGGATACAAACTGCTAAAGTTTTGCAAGAAAAATGTTTGTCCAGTTTCTCTTGCAACAAGGCTTCAGACGCTCAGAGGTCTGAATGTTGTTGTCTGATTCTCCTTTTCATGACTGGTCATACATTTTCAATAGGAGTCAAAATCTGGACTGCAGGCAAGCCAGTGTAGCACATTCAAAATTTTAAAAGATTGGGTGACCACAAATTTCCAGTCTGGATCCAGAACACCTGAGAAGAGATGATGCCAACCCCTCAGAGGACCTCATATGATGCTAACCCTGAAACTACATACAGAACTACCAGATTCTGTGGGATTGCATCATATAATAATTGCTGTTAATAGTGATCATCATCTGTTTGATTACGACTTTTGTTGATTTTTCCATACATTTCTGCCATATGCACATAAACTAACAGTCAGCACTGATAAGCTACTACTAAATATTGTAGAAACCTAATTTTCTGTAAAGTTGCTTAGCAGTGATTTGTATCGGAAAAAGAGCTATACAAATAAACTTGAATTGAATAATTTAAATGAATTCACTATTCACTATTCACAGAGTCTATGAAACCAGGCTGTTGTAGCACATGAACAATGAGAGCTGGTATTGTCTTGATCTAATAACCATGGACTTTAAGTTGTTTTTATTGTCTCTTATTTAAACTACAAAAATGCAGAACCTGGTGTAAATTGCAGTGAAAAATCACTTTAGTTGTGATTGAACATTGTTCCATTATTATGCCTTAGCAGATTTTGACTTAAATACATTCCAGTCTCCAGCAAAGTATATACTTACAGTTATACTTTAGAGTTTTATAAGTATGTGTACTGAAGCCCTGGGATTTCCTGGGAACTGAGCAGGCCACTTCTGTGGCTGCATATTAGCTATATTTTATTTAAAAAACATGACTTATTAGTCACAAATATTAGTCAAAATGATGTTGAATTTCTTGCATTTACATGCACGTGTCTGGTGTGTGGTGAACAGCTGGAATGCTGGGTAAATTTCTGCTATGACTCCTGGGCTCATGCGGAAGGCAGCAGAGATGAAGTGCTTTGTGATGAACTGCTCGGTTCTGTGCCGCCGTAGTCATGCCCACGCATGACTTCCTGCATAATTGATTTTTAATCCCTTAATCGAAAGTAAATCACATGAGGAAAACGTGCTGGAGCCTTGCTGCGATACAAGCAAGTGTGAGAGACAGAGAACGAGAGAGAAAGAATGGTTGAGAGGATGGATAGTGGTATTCAAAAATACGTCAAAAAGAATACAATGAAATTCTAAAGAATTCATAAAAAGAAATCCCCTTATTAAACTGTAAAATGCAACTTTTTCATGAATGTCCTAAACTCGGTTGGTTATATTGGCGTTAGGTGTGATTGGTGGACAACGTGCCAGTCATGGATGAGTAAAACCTGCAATGCATGCAGTTTTCTCACTACCCATCTCTTTCTCGTCATTCATTCTCCCTTTCTTTTTCTCCACCTCGCATGTGTTTGCATATAATTAGGAAAGATTAGAGGCACATGAATTTAATAAATCAAAGAGACTGCAAAATGTTAATCAGGTTGATTTTTGTTGAAACTGCCGCATTAAATATCTGGCCACCCAAGGAAAGTCTGCACTCCTAAATATCATCCCCAATTAGTCCTGGAGGCTGTAGACGGGATTAGATCTGGGTAAATATTGGCAGAAAATGACTCTCCGTGTAGGAGTAATGAAGTCATGTGGCATGTAAACCTTCGGCTGTTCTGCTGGGATAGACTACAGAATTCCTTCTTTCATCCATAGTGAAAGCTTGCCTAGGATTCCGATTCAGTAGCGGGAGACTGAGGCTTCTGTTGTGTTTACTTCTGCGGTGAGAAACACTTTTGGGGGATCTTGTAAAGAAGCTCTAAAGGGCACACTGAATGCGATTAAGTCAACAGAACTTTGCATTGATGCAGACACGATCCATATGAAGAAAAACATGCTCATAAAAAACCCAGCTGACATTTGTGGCGAGTGTGTCTTTTGTTATGCATGCACCACAAACGCGTTATCCTTCTGAAAGGTGGTGGGATTGTTTTTCCGTTGTGTTGTGAAAGAGCTCTTGAATGCACAAGCCTCTCAATGGAGGCTTTTATCTTTTCCGCCCATCTGCACAGACAACACAGCTGATTTTTGCTAGACAGACAGCAACTTTACCATGGAAATGAGGCATTATTGATTTTAATATAATGACCTCATGGGACATTTCATTAGCATCTCTGTCGTTCTCCCTCTGTTGTGCTCCAACAGCCTTGTTGAGACCTAACAGCTGAAACTCAAGGACGATTCTTCTTTTTGTTTTCAGAGCAGGCCACAGGTTTTATTGCATCCACTGAAAATGGATATTTAACAAATCGTTGAACACAATTTTATGTGGCCGTAGGCTGTGGCAAAGAAGAGCAGCGGAATTCATAAGACTCACAGCTACACTTGGGTGGGAAATATATTTTATGAAAAAAAAATCACAGACTGCACTTTCTTCTTTGCAGGTAAAAAGCAATATATATATATATATATATATATATATATATATATATATATATATATATATATATATATATATATATATATATATATATATATATATCTTTTATTATTTTGGTGTCTTTTTTAATAACATTTGCAACTTTTTCCTCACAGGGGTTGTAGAATAGACAGGAAGGAGATGACAGGAAATTATTGAAGGAAGAGGAGGAAATGGGAGCTCGAACTCCAGCAGGTTTGTTAATTTCAATAGATTTTAGCCACACAGTCTTTCCGCTGAGAGTTCAAACATGGAAAGGACAGTCGCCGAGGCAATCTGTCATTTCATAAGCATTTGAGAGAGAACGAAAGTGATGGTCAGCTGGAGGACAGGTGCTATGAGGTGATTCACTCCTTGCATGGATAAATTAAATGAAACTATTCTATTTTGTTTGGGTTTGTAATGAAAGATGATGGACAGGTCACTCTTAAACATTGTGAATACAAAATCTCAGCTGAAAGACTTTAGTTTTGAATGCTATATGTACTTGGTGTCTTAACTTGTTTCACCACCAGATTGTCTGATACACCACTATCAAACCAGAACAAACACACATGAAATTAAGGCTTTTCTAAGCCAGGGCTAATATAAGATGCTTTTGAACCAGTAGTTATAAGAACTCAATTATAAGAACTAGTCACCAGGAAAGATGCCCAAGAATGAAATTGTCCCCTAGGGCCATTTTACTGGTCGCAAAAGTTTTTTGCACCATGCATATCGTTCTATGAACTTAGTTCTAAGTACTAGCCAGTTCTAGAGAACTAATTTTCTCCTCAGGCCATTCCCCTGTTTGCATTCCCACCAGCAGCAGGATCTGATTCATTGATGAACTGACTCTGAGTGTTTTCTATTGTCCTTTTGCATTATCGACACACTATTTTCCTATTTAATACTGTAAAGCTGCTTTGAAATAATCTGTATTATAAATAAAGGTGACCTGACTTGACTTAAAATCCTTACCAGTTCCCAGTGAGAATGTAAAAAAGCTGGTTCTTCTGCCACTAGTTACTATAAAATATATGGAAATATTAAACTTGTCTGAAAGCCCTATAGTTTGAAAGCCCTATTATTTAAAATGAAATAAAAAATAAAATAAAATAAAAATAAGCCTTAAAACTGAAATAAAAATAATAAAAATGATATTACAACAACATTACAAAAACTTTAGTTAAATTAATGAAAACTAAAAATGTAAGAAAAATATCATCATACTAAAACAACACTGGTCATGATCATATATATATATATATATATATAAATGTGTGTGTGTGTGTGTGTGTGTGTGTGTGTGTGTGTGTGTGTGTGTGTGTGCAGAGCTGGGTAGTAACGGATTACATGTAATCTGGATTACGTAATAAGATACCAAAACTCAAGTACTTGTAATTAGAGTAAACTACTTTTTAAAATACTCGTAATCAGACTACAGTTACTTTTTTATGGATTACATGGTTAGATATTATTTACACAATGGTAATAAATTGATTCAATGATTCTCCTAAGTTTCCTTTTTTGTAATGTTTAGATTTCTTCCTAATAAACCTGCCATTTACGTTTGTGATTCTTCAAGTTTTTCCGGAGGGGGGGGCATCAGAATCACGCTCAGAAGAAATCAGCAACAAGATACTGGAAAATGGAGGGGAACGCAGCCTTTAATCACTGGATGTACAGACATAATTTAATTGAAACAAAAACAAAAAACGGGAAAAATGTCACTGTGCTTTTGCTATGAATGAATGTTGAATGTTTTTCAATATTGATTTTTGTAATGTAGCTTTTTCAAATTTGCTTAATTATAAGTAAATATGCTTTAAAATCATAAGATGTGATTTTGTTTTATTCAGTGTTACTAGCAAACACTAACAGCAAGGTACGTTGTGTTAGTATTTTGGAAGTATTAACTGTCCATACATTGCACTTTAAAAAGAAGCAATTGTGGCTCTTGTTGATGCATTAAATACAATCTGTCAAAATAATACAAGATTAGGCTAATTCAATATATGTGATATCAAATAAGGGTTAGCACAAATGTAATCTAAATGTAATCCAAAAGTAATCAGATTATGTTACCAAAAATGTGTAATCTAACAGATTATATTACAGACTACAACTTTTATCATGTAATCTGTAATCAGTAACTGACTACAATTCATAAGTTATATACCTAGCTCTGTGTGTGTGTGTATGTGTGTGTGTGTGTGTGTGTGTGTGTGTTTGTTATATATATATATATGTGTGTGTGTGTTTATGTACGTGTATATATAGGTACATTTTGCTGAGTCAAAGGGGAAATATGAAGTTGCTAAAAAGAACATTATTTTGTGTATGTGGTGTAATGCAATGTGTTTATGCAGTTTAAGGTTAAAAAACATAATTTCCCACATAATGTACATTATTGTTGCTCCTCTTTGTCACATCTTTCTTGAATGTGTTGATTTTTAGAAAGCTCATAGTTCTGAAAAGCAAGGTGTACACTGATTGGCCATGTATCCAGTGCGTTGTGATTGGTTGAATGACTCAAGCGTGTGACGGAAATGTTATGCCACTTAACATACTGTGATGCCATGTCGCAGCGCGATGAGACAAAACCAATAAAACCCATTACAAAAAAGTAATTTGTTGCATCCAGTGGGGACATGTCTATGCACCAAAAGCTTGTAACACTCAGTGTGTGTGTGTGTGTGTGTGTGTGTGTGTGTGTGTGTGTGTGTGTGTGTGTGTATGTGTTTGTGTGTGTGTGAGAGAGAGAGAGAGAGAGAGAGAGAGTCTCATCTTTAGACGGGGTGAGAGAAGGTGAAGCACTTGAGTTCTCCACCAAGGCCAAAGCTGCCAGGCTACACGTCACTCTCTCTGTCTGAGGAAGATAAATGGGCCTAGCTTCAAAATGCACAGAGAGAGGAAAAGGGAAGGAGCTGAGCCGAAAAGAAGAGGAAGAAGAAGAAAAAAGGGGCAGGAAGAGAAAGAAAGCAGGAGAGATAAAACGAGACACACCTTTCAGGTGCCAGTGCTTGACTCTTTGACTGATGAAAGGGAGAGGTGGCTAATTGCCTAGCAAAGGAGAGAATGAAAATGAATTTATTCTAATAAGTAGCCTTGGAAACTGAGACCCACGCAAAGGGTTCGCAAGAAAGGCCTGTCTGCTACTAATATCTCTTCAAAGAGACCGAGTGTCTGTGTGTGTGTGTGTGTGTGTGTGTGTGTGTGTGTGTGTGTGTGTGTGTGTGTGTGTGTGTGTGTGTGTGTGTGTGTGTGTGTGTGTGTGTGTGTGTGTGGTTGTGTGTTAGTGACCTTGTTTAGTATTGAAGGACAGTGCTGGTTAGAGGCCTTGAATCTTGTCAAATAAAGCATGAAATGGGAGAAGACTGGCACTTTTTGTTATGTTTCTGTCTGTGTGTGTACAAGCTTTATAAAGTATCTTCCTATTAACTTTAACCTTGATAGTGACTCTTTCACAGCATTTTGTTGCTATAATTGAACAGGAAAATATTCTACTTGCATATGATTTTGGTGACAGTGATGTGTAGTGTATAGTTTTCGATCTTTATTTTCATTTAATTTCGTGTTTTGTCTTTATAGCTTTATAAATGTCTTTGCATATCTCTGTTGCATGCATTTATTTCTGTTATTTTGTCCGTTTTATTTAGAAATATCCTTTGCTGTCTACTCTATTTTTTATGCTGGCCTATTTTTTATTTAAATGGAAAAATTTAATCTATTTTTAATTATTGTGTAAATTCATACTAGTGATATGTATCATGTCGTTTTATTTACAAAATCTTCTTTGCTGTCTACTCTGGTTAATTTTATTTTATTTTTTATTTAGCATGTTTTACAAGGGATATGTGTCATTTAGTTGTATTCAAAATTTACTTCTGTCTGCTCTGGTCTGTTTTTGTTGCACTTTTGTTTTGTTATTTTGTCATTGAATTTTATTTTAAAAAATATCCTTTGCTGTCTAGTATATTTTATTTTGCATATTCACACTACTGTACTAAATTGTAATTTAGTTGTATTTACAACTGCTCTGATTTCTCCGGTCCATTTTTGAATAGAATTTTCTTCTGTATTACATTTTATTAATGCATTATTTTGCAGTTTCATTCTAGTTATGAGTGTGGTCATTTCTCCTGCAGAACTGTGGTTTTAAATAAGAGATTAGCCAGCGCTTAAGTGTTTGTTTTATTTGAGATGTATTTGCAGAGAGATTTCAAACTCTGCAAACAGACTGAAGAAGTCATTTCAGCGAGATGCGGCAGGAGATTACTGAACATAATCCTCATAAAAGACAGCAGACACTAGCCATCACAACCTTGCTCTTTACATATTACAATCATTACTTGCTAATCAATATAACTAAATAAACAATAGAGGATTTGAACTTTCAATCAAATAATAACATGCAATAATGAGTCAAGCACATACAGTATGTAGCTTAAACCTTCAATACATCCATGTTGGATGTTAAAACAACAAAAGATGGTTTTGTAACAGTCCTGTTATAAAATGTATAATTTCTCTCTATGTAAGATGTTCAAATCATTCCAATTTATGAGTTCTTTCACAGATGTACATGCTGTTAGACCTTAGTATTAGACATCATATTGAATGTAATGCTGATGAAATAGAGTCTGTGAGGGACAGATTTTTTAGTCTTTACAATGGCACGCACTGCACAAAGGTCCTAAATCATGTAACTTTCACAACTTTTAAAACTGTTTTGTAGTTTTTTATCTACTGATTTTTTTTTGTTTTTTGTTTTTTTTTGTCAATGCATCATTTGAAAAATCAGTATAAACAAAAGTACAATCCATTGAACACAATGTACTTCAATCCTTCAATCAAAATTCGGTTATTTTTTTCGCCCTCATCTAACTTCTAAAAAGCGTTATGTCTTATTTAAGTATCCACAGGCTGTCAAGCTCTGATGAGATGTAAAAGCTAGCATCCCAGGATGATTTTCGTGGTGAAAATAGAATTGAATTTCTTTCTTTTTCTCCTCACAAAGCTCGACTTGGAATATAGCTTAACATCTTCTTTTTATGTACCTCGCTGATTTTTTTGGTCCTTTTTAGCACTTGACAGCTCGTGATTGCTGTATACTTTCATTGTATAGAAAAGCGCTGCATCAACCTCCTGCCTAACATCTCCTTTTGTGTTTTAGAGAAAAAAAGAAAATCATGCAGGTTTTGAATGACAGGTGAATAAAAGATTTTAATTATGAGTGCAATATATTCCTTGAAGTGGAACTTGAAAACATTTAGTCTGAATAGCAGTAATGTGGCCTACTTTATTAGTCCTTATAACTAATGAATGACCAGTTGAAGGTTTTTCTTGAATTTTAGCCATTTCGTTGAGCAGCCTGACTCGCGAATAATACCACCTTTACTTGATTTTACCCAAGGATGTGTTTTAGAGAGCAGATTTAGTGTAGCTGTGCTTGTGTCTTTTATTATGTGAATATTTGATGGTAATTTGTTGAGGACTCAGCTGCTGATTTTGTTATTTGTTTTAGATCAGTGGGTCGGGAAGAGGAAATGTGTTTGCGCTGCACTTTGACTTTCACTGATGGATGTGCAGTGCAGGAGGATTAATTAAAAACAAATTAAAAAAGGGGACTCACCTTTAATTATCATTTTGAATGCTTGTCACACACAAACACACACACACTATTTGTCATGGAATATGGTCTTATGGTCATAGCTGCTAGTAGTTTCTCATAAGGGCATAATACACCATTCTAAATGCCACTCCACCCTTTATACTGGAAAGTGAGTGACTTCAATCAATAGAGAGCTCTGATATCCCACCAAAGTTGCTACAATGCTCATTGTAGTGTTTTAAATAGCTTCAGAAAACTCATTTATATTTAGCTTCAGAAAATAACTCTCTTATCAAGAACAGTTTTTCGCTGACAACTTCAATTTCAGCCTGTTCCTCACACAAAGCTATTCTAGACTTAAGAAGATTTGAAATATTGTTGCATATGTGCCATATGGACTGCTTTTATACGTTTATGCTCCTTTTTGAAGCTCCAGTTCTCATCCAGTATTCATAACTGCATGTAAAACAGTGGCCAGTCCATTAATAAAGCAAGACAGCCCAGATAAATAGGGTTGAAAAAGTAAAATAAAAAATAAATAAAAAATGTCTAACAGATATCCCCAGTTGATTAATTACATTAAGAATTGCAGACATTTTTGTAATATAAGTGTTCTGAAATTTTATGTTTAAACATGCAAATTAGGCATTATCTAATTAAATATGCAAATATTTTTTTAAACCAGAACAGAAGTCTGAACACTGGATAAAGCCAGGCTCAAAATTCTTGCTTTTATTACTTTATCTATTTTTATCACTCAGTAAATCAGAAAATACTCTAAACAGCCCAAGAAAAAATAATAAAAATAATCACCTATGTTTTTAGGAATAAATTGTTGAGTAAATCAGTGAAATACCTAATAATAATACCTAAACCTCCTCTGTAAAAATAAAACAATAAAAGAAAAAAATAACTATAAAAATATAGAATAAAAGTGCACTGATGTGGAGATTTCTGGCTCGAAAAAAAAAAAAACTACCATATGTACTTTAAAATCTAATATGTAAATAGTGCATGAATTATTTATTTATTTATGCATGCATGTAGGTATTTAATGTCTTACCAAAAAACAACATAGAGTTCCAACAGATGAAATAATCTAATACTGCATTGGAAGTGCTTCGGGGGGGGGGTGTTGGAAGAAAGAAAGATATTTTAATAAGTTGTACAGATTTGGACTGACATGAGGGTGAATAAATGATTTTCATTTTTGGATACACTTATCCTTTAATTTTATCTGACTCAATTAAGTCACACATTGTGATTGCTAATGTGTGAAGCTAAATTACAAAGAGTTTTCTGAATACATGAACAAAAATCAAAAAGACTCACAGTAATCTTCCCTACAGGGCGCTCAGGATGTGGAAAGCATCCAAGCGAGCGCTTTCTCTCACTCTCTCCATCTCATCACACTCCATCCAGCCTGCAGACTGGCGTAGCAACCTCTGTTTCCCAGCAAAAGCTTTGACAGTCATGAACAAGAAAAGGAGAAGCGTGTTCGGACCGCAATCACATCCTTCTTTTCATAATAGAGCTGTCAAGCCAATCAGTTCCAGACCAGAGAGAGAGATATGGTGATTGTGATAGTCTTTAGAGATGAGGCTAAGCGCAGGCAATTCAGTGTGGTGCGTGTGAAGAGTAAACAAAAAAGAGAGGGAAAGAGGGATGAGATCAGCCAGCGGAGAAACAACCTGCAGGGTGATATCAGTCATGGCAGCGGTCTGAGACGTTCTGTCAGAGTCAGACACAGCAGAGAGAGCCGAGTGAGGAGTTCAAGAGGAGCATAACGAGTGTAATGACAGCCATCAAATGAGAAGAGGCAGAGAAAAAAACGAGACAGGCTGCAAGATAAAGAGAGTGAGAGATTGAGTGTGATGCATGAGGAAAACGAGACAGAGATAGATCGAGAGTTCTAGTCGAATGCTGTTTGGGTTGGGCTTGGCTAATTCTGAATCACCGTCAATGGATAAAGCTTTGCTTTTTGCCCCAGACAGAGAAATAGCATCCAGCCACAAAACAAGAACAAATTCTATGAAAAATCTCCCATTATTTGTCCTTCTTTTGTGGTACACAAAATATTTTAGCAAATCAGCATCTCATTTTAAGGTTTACCATAAAATAATAGTATTTTCTTTTTATTTAATACTGTATTTTTATTTTAAAATATAATATTAGGCTGTCATCACACTTCATAATTTAGTTTATTGTTTTATTTAAAAAAATAATAATTCAATAATGTACAATAATGTTATTATCACTTTTTTTTTTTTTTTCATTTAATGGTAAAATAATGTTATGTCAGAACTAGTCCGACCAACGTTTTAACTTTTTTCATTTCTAAGAATTTTAACCAAGTATTTTACGCAACCGACCAGAGGTGAGTTTCCTGAAAGCAACTATGTTCATGAGTTCCATCATTACGAATAGAGAGTAATGGAGCTTGCAACTCTACAATGCTTTTAAACTTACTAAACTACTTGGCTTTGTGTGTGTACAGTATAACTTATCTTATAATGTCAATAAATGCCAATTGAGTGTCGTACAACTCTGGCAGAAATTCAGTGATGTCAAGGCTGTAATGTGATTGGTTATTTCCAGGCCCTTAACCTTTGACACAGATAATGAACAGTCTCACATTGATCGTACATGGTAGGCTAAGCGATCACATTATTATATGTGGAGCTCTAGCGCTGAGGTTCTGCACACCTCACTCGACTGGAGGTGCCTGGAACAGCTACATTGCTGTCAAGTTCAGGAACCCTATGGAGGAGGCCATCTCACAACACAATGAAGAGAGAAGCACTCTTAGTGCTGTGTGAGAGAGGCTGAGCAGAGACTCCATAACTAGAAAAGTGAGAAAAAGACAGAAACAGACTGGAGAACTGCTTTTAAAAGCCTCATAAAGCTTCTATAAACTTATTTTAACATTCATATACATTTAGACAAGTAGAAGTTGCCAGAGGCTGTTTCACATGATTGTTCATTTTACATTTGCTAACAAAGAGTAGAATCTATATTTTATTTTATAGTAATCTGAGTGGGTATAATGGCCACAGGGGCTCAATATGAAAGTGTGGTCTGATTCTGCATTGATGGATTAGACATTTCTTTTTAATGAATCAAAACAATACAGCACTACCAATCTAGCCCAACCAGTTAACTCTTATGTGCTGGCTCTTTTTATTAAATCAAAACCATACAGACAACCAGTGTAATCCAAATGATTCCCAAATTAATTACTATTATGGGTTGGTTATTTTTAAATTAATTACATTTATACATTTACCAGACGCTTTTATCCAAAGCGACTTACATTGCATTCAAGCTAACAATTTTTCCTAACATGTGTTGCCTGGGATTCAAACCTCCACTAGCACTTGCTAACACAATGCTCTACCACTTGAGCTACAGGAACACTAAAGTGTTTTAAAGTAACTTAAAGTGTTTTAAGTGTCAGAACTTTTTAGTGAATCAAATTAAATCAGTGTAATTACCTCTTGTTAAGTTTTGTCCATAGCATATTCTAAAATTAATTAAATGTTACCACAAAGTACTTTTTTCTCAAGAATGCTGCTCCAGGATGTTGATCTTGAACACTATCTGAGGAAATCTCAACATGCATGGTACCATACAGCATGGTACTCCACTCATGTTTTTCTTTTTCTTTTTTCTTCTTTTTGTTCTTCTTTTTTTTGTGATATCACAGTAATCCTCATCCCAGATAGATTGTGGAGGAAGCAGATCAGAGGTGCTGCTGAAGCTGAATCTCAGTGTGAAATGATACATTCAACACCAGAAGATTGAATCCAGAGAGTGATGGGTCCCTCTAGACGCTGCTGCCTGGGCTCTGTGAGTTTATAGACTTAGATGCAGCTGTGTGAGTGTTTCATGGTCCTGTGGAGGCTGTATACTCCAGAGCAATGGCCCAAATACTGATGCCCTCACCCAGGAGTGGAGCTAACACACCATTACTTATTTGAGTGTTATTTGATATGCCTGATACATAATTTGCTTGTTGTATATGGTATTACGAGATGCAGACAACCATGCAAATAAATACAAATTAGGTGAAACTCATACATGCAAGAATCTGCTGACACCTACTTGATGCCAAAATCAGTAGAAGTCTTGAGAAATGTTTGGGAAGAGTTTGAATAAAAACTTTTGCTAATCAGTTACTTGTTATACCTAATTCCCTGCCTGATAAATGAAGACTCGTTTGGATCTGTCTGTGCAGATTCCCGTCTGGACAAAGAGGCCAGTCTGCAGTGGATAATGAGATTCAGAGCTGTATATGCTGGGCAGATCCATCTTTTCTATAATTATGCAGAATACTCTTCATTACTGTGCATTCACGTAGCCTTCCAGCGAGGACGGTGGCCTTTCCATGAGAAAAATATTCAAGATCAAGATCAAAAATTTTGGGATCTATAAAAAATGTATTTATTTTTTTTCCAAAAATGCAGCAATTTTGGATAATATGTTTACAGTTTAATAACTGTTATTCTGTTTTTATGTAATTCATTCCTGTGATTTCAAAGCTAGATTTTCAGCATCATTATTCCAGTCTTCAGTATCACATGATCCTTCAGAAATCATTCCTAATATGCTGATTTTGTGCTTAAAGAAAAAACAGGAGGTTTAAAACCCATTTTTTATTTTCAAATCCACATTTTCTTTAGTAGACATGAACAAAATGGGGCCATAATGGACTTCAGCTCGCTCTTGTGCAGCTAAAGCTCCCTATTGATGGAAAAGCATTAGGTGAATTAGATTCATCTGAGACATTTTTGCACTTTTGATTTCTACAGATTACTGTGACTGTCACCGCAATCCTTTGGACCAAAAAAATTTATTTTATAACTTCGAAACCCAGTAAATTTAGACCATGAGTATAAAGTAGGTGTCCAAGAATACCCTGATTCTTTCTCTTTTTTTTGAGTGAAAGGGTTTGGCATTAAATGATTCAATTAAATACGGTAGTCCTTCATACTGATGTCACATTAACTCATTTGTAATCAATCCAGTTGTTCATATTCAGAAAATTAGTTACATTAAGAGAAATTGAAACAATCCATTGTGTGTGCTTTCACGTATACTGTATATTAAATTAGTTAAGCATGTCGAATCTGAGCGATTCTGTGAAATATAATTCAAACCTTATCATGGAAAAGTGCCAATCAGCTAAAAGGTACATCAGAGTCTCTTTGAACTAGCAGCTAATGGTAGATTTTAAAGAGAAAATAGTCTATCGCCTCTTCTGCTGTTATTCCATTTCCATTTTCCTCAGCTCCTGCATTTCTCTTTCTTATTCCGTCATTGACATTTCTCATTTTAGCTCGTCCCTCACTCCCTCTCTCTCTCTCTCCCTCCACTTGTCTTCATATGTACTCATCCTCCTCTGCATCCCACTCTCTGCCGTCTCGCCATCGTTCTCTCCCTGATTGTTTGCCGTATTGCTGTTATGATAATGGGCCACTCTCTCCAATTCCACATCCCACGCTCTCTTCCGCAGCTGTCTTAGCCGGGCTGATACAAGGAGAGAGTGAGAAGCAGACATCTGCTGCTCTCTCTGGCACTCATAACCCAGTGCATTCAAATGTTTGACTTCCTTGTGTATTCAATTTCCTTCACGCTGCTAACCACGGGCTCACGCTGTACATCATTCTGGCCGGTGATGGGAAGGGCGTTCGGAGTCCCGCGGGCAGAGCATGACCAGGGCCTCATTCACGATCACTGCCAACTACACACAAGAAGAGTGATAAAACAACACGGAAGACATTTACAATGTTAGAGCTTGTTCCTTCTGACAGCGGCTGTGCATAAATGACTGTGAAATTCAATTCCACTGTGTTGTGTTTTAGTGGTGAAGGACATAAACTTGAAGAAAAAAGTATTGGTCATTTTTTGCGTAGACATTATCCATTTTTCTGTGGGTTTTTTTTCTTACAGTGTATTGTTTTTAATCCAAACAATACAATAATCAAAATCCAGACAGGCGATGATAAATCTAATAGTCAGCTCATCATTGGTATGTTTTGGTTACATCATAGCAAACAGCATGAATCCGTCATATGTACTTCATGCACGAGTGCCCTCAAATCCTCAAGACACCGTTCAGCAGCACAAACAGGAAAAATTAACTTGAACGGATCACAGCGCCATTTCCATTTCAAGTCTTTATACCCAGATAAACAGAATGCTAAAGTGTTATGGATAAAGGATGGTAGGCTTGCAGAATTGTCTGTAGATGTGGAAAAGATGTAATTTGTTCTGAATATCAGGCTCTTGTCCTTTAGCTCCAGTCTGAATGTTAAACGCCGGCCAGATTACATGAAGATGTCACAGTGATTTTCCTTCATTCCACTGTTACAAATGTCTCAACCACGTTTTTGTAGATTAAATTTGTTATTTTGGAAGACTAATTTCCACACAGACACAAATAGAACCGTGACCTTTAAAATGGAGAGACAGTGTGTCTCGAATCAGAAATCGCTTCACTCTTAAATACATTTATTTATTTATTATTCTGCGAAAGCTTAATTTTCAGTGTTTGTTGGTTTACTTTATCCACTTTATTGTCTCCGAGGCTTTAAAATCACACCCTTTATCTGCTTGACACACATTGTAATGCTGCCGACAAGGTCACGAGAGCTCTGCCTATATCAGGCACACAAGCACACGCTATACTAAACAGTGTGTGAAGGACGCAAAAATCCTGCAGCTGATGAAGTGAAACCCAATCAATACATGCCATATGAAGAGGCACGTGTTCATCTCGAGTGTTTTCCATTCTTTTATTAACAAGGCCTCCTGCTCTTTAGGTTTTCCCTCCAACGCCGTTACTTTGAAAGGCATCTCACGCCAAGCAATTTGGATTCCATATTTTATCCTGAATTACCTCGCTGATGCCTCTAATGAAATACGGTCTATTGTGGCAGAAAGACGGGGAGAGAGAGCACGTACATGACAGTTTCTCTGGAATAACAATCAAGCTGTGTTATTTTTATAACACCGTTGATGACCTCGAGTCCATCTGCAATGAGAACAAGCAGTGACAGGGGAATTAACACCAGACAGTTTCCGTGTGCATTAACATTAACATTAACTTGGCAGACATATGTCACGTTGACTTGTGAGAAAAAGCATGAAGTGCATTGTTGTTGCCAATTAGCATTGCAGGTAGCAATAAGAACACAGTTCCTGGAAAAGCTCCAAGTTGGTTAGTTAGCATTTTTAAAAGTGTCTGAAAGACTGCCTAAATCCCTCATTGAGCATCAAAGGAAGGTTTCTTATGCAACTCTTCATTTAAATTTCTTATTCAGACCTTTATATCTCCAAAGAATTGTGATTTTTCTTGTAAATGGCATCAAAATGAAATTTGAATCAAATGTGAATGTCTTTTCTGTATTGTGTGGTCCAATGTCTTTTTATGTTTGAGCTTGTTATTTCCTATTCCCTCCTCCATAATCTATGTTCATAAAGCAATAGTAAAAAAAGAAAAGAAAAAAAAAGCTGTTGCTGAAAATGTTCTCACCCTCTGGCCTTCCAAGATGTAGATGAGTTTATTTCTTTATCAGAACAAATTTGGAGAAATGGGTGCCATCAGAATCAAAGTCCATACAGCTGCTAAAACATCATAATAATCCATAAGTAATCCACATGATGACTCAATCAATTAATGTCCTTTGAAGTGAAAAAAAAATTGTAAGAAACAATACCATCACTGAGGCATTTTTTCTTTAAATTATTACTTTAAAAGTGACCAAAATACCATAATCCATAATAACGCTTCTTCCAGTGAAACAGTTCATCTCCTATTGCCCCCTCACATGAAAATTGTTTTGGACTGTTTTTGCTTTTAAATGGTGCTTAATTTGTGCATATTTCTCCTGATTCAAATGAGATGACCTTTTCACTCAAGCAACCAATAGTATGGATAGATGACTCATATATTAGTCGAAAGCAATGTTTAGGAGTTAAAATTTCTTGATGAATTTATTACCTCATAAAATGTTAATTTATGGAATGCAGTCGTCTGGATTATTTATGGATTATTGTGATGTCTTTATCAGCTGTTTGAACTCTCATTCTGACGGCACCCATTCACTGCATAGGATCCATTGGAGAGCAAGTGATGTAATGCTAAATTTCTCCAAATCTGTTCCAATGAAGAAACAAACTCATCTAAATCTTGGATGGTCTGAGGATACATTTTCAGCAAATTTTTTAATTTTTGGATACTGTTGATTTTGCCAAGCTTTGATGCATCTTAATTTCTGCAGCACAGACTCTCATGAATGTTATTTATGTCTCTGTGATGTCTCTCAGATGAAAATGGAAAATCTAACCTAAAATCATTCTTATTTAACTCTGTGCATCTCTATATAAATTGGTTTACATTATGCCTTTTTCAAACCCCAAATGCTGATTGTCATCTCATTTCTGGTCGGCTCATGATTAAAACGCTAGAAAGCCAAAATTACAACCATCAGCCATCCAACCAGCAAATGAGGATCCTCTTTGAAAAGTGCCTGGGTGGTTTTATTTATTCATGCTTGCCGATTGAAGCTCTGTGAATAGTCAGAGCGATTATAGAAGATGACGTAATTCTTACTTTTGGAAAGAAGCTCATGCATTCTCACAATCTCATGGTCTCCATAAAGCCGAAGCATCCAATTGAGCAGTAAGACATTGTCAATAGTCCCTGAGGGAAGGCCAACTTTAAAAGAAAAACACATTATAAACACAGAGAAATTAATACATATGGAGAGCCGGCCTCACAGCAGACCGTGTCCAATCGCATGGACTGATCCAGCAGTGTAGGTGAGTGTTCCAGCCTGAGCTCAGTCCACAAACCCAATGACATGCCTGCCATCTTAAATCAGTGTCTCTGATATCCTGACAGGAATGCTATCAGTCAGAAACGGCACACCGACTGCCCTGCAAAAAAAAAAATGTTTGGATTGTTTGCAGTGCATGAGAGGAAAGGCAAAAATGTGGAGTGATAAAGAGAAAAGTGATGAAAAGAGGTAGAACCCATGTGGGTGGTATGAAGGCGTGTGTCACTTCTGTTTGAAGAAAATCTTCATGGTTGGATGTCACTGAAAACATGATGAATGTAGGTTTTTGGATATAAAAATGTAAAAAACATTATTACCAATGCAGTTTATAGATATTACGGTTGCACTTTATTTTACAGTACGTGTACTTACATGTACTTATAGTGTACTTACAGTGTATTTATCTAAGAAAGTTCTGGTAATACAAGGTAACTACATGGGGTAGGGTTAAGTTTAGGGGTAGGTTCAGGGTTAGTACCTAGTTATTATATAGTTATTGTTATTTACCCCTAAAAGGTTCATAGTCGTACCTTAAAAGGTACATTATAGGTACATTAGTCTTAAAGTGTGCATATTAGTAGATTTTGTATCTGTATTTCGAAGAGTGCAATAACACACTGCTGTACTATCCAATGTTGATATATCATTTAGAAGAATAAGAGTCAGAGTAACAAAACAACCCAGTCTGTATATGTATTGTATTATGCTATTTGTTATAATGAAGTCTGACAAAATGTAAAATAAAAAGTTTGATTTATGATATTAGATTAAAGCAGAAATGTGTACGTGTCAGCAGAAGAATAAGAGTTGTGTTATTAATGTTATATATTTATTATATATATATATATATATATAATTTTAGTGAAATTTAAGTATTAGTCATTGTGTGTTTTGACATTTTTATTTTTTGAAAACGTCTTTAAATTGTATTAAATTTTGTAGTTATTTCAGTACATCAATCTAAATAAAAACGAAAAGTGTTGATTTAGCAACTAGGTGAAATACATTTTAAAAGTAAAGGTTTTAAATGTCAAATCTTTGCTGCATCATTAATTATTGTTTTGGTACATCATCTGCTGTCTGCATTGCAAAACAGTAGAAACGCAGTTCTCAGCAGCTGTATTGTTGTCTGCAGACGAACGCTCTAATTCTATTGGTTCGGATCTGGCAATCAGCCCACAATAAGCGATGCTGATGTGAACACAGTCGAGGCATTACATTCTGCCCTGCTATAAAACAAGCTCACTGTGAAAGAGAAGTTCACGCTGAAACACTCGTTTTGTAAATGCCATTTACCATAATGAACCTGGAAACAAGCTGAAAGAGCCCCACTGCAGCAAAGGAATTAAATGTCAACTTTAGTCTGAGAAAATAGACCGGAATTGTCCAAGAGGCATTCACCTCCGAAATGAGCTAATTTAACACTGAGAGGCGTCTCTGCATGGAAATAAAATCATCCGAGTGCTCCAACTCTACCGAGACGAGACGAAAACCGAGGCAGGAAAAAAAAGAGAGACACATTCTGGCTACAAAATATGATGCTCTTCCTCTGAGATTCAGCTCCTATATGAAGCTAATTAATGTTTCTTCTTGTAAAATGACCTATGAACTCGGCCATGTGGTCCAGGGCTGTATGGGCAGGGAGCGAGGAGAGAGGAAGAGAGAATGTGCGTGAGGGCCAGACGGGGCTCCGAGAGGGAATGTGCAGGGTAGATAATGTTGGGTGGTGCGGCGTGTGCTGAGATTGCCTGGATTTCGCTCTAATAGAAGGATTATCCAGAGAGAGGTCGAGCTAATACTGTTGTTCAAATGAGGGATAGAGAGAAAAAGAGGTAAGGAGCGTGTGCCTCATCAGACTAACAAGCAATCCAGTTTTCATTAAGTCCCCGGCAGACCTCTGATCAGTGTCTTGTTAGTGAGAGCAGGGTGGGATTAGTTGAGCTCAGACGCTGGGGATGGAAGAAAACTACAGCCTGATTATAGATACTCTGGCACCACAGGCACAAGAGGAACAAGCACTCAGACGGACAGACAGGTAAAGGGAAAGATGGATGACTCTGATAGGAACTAGAGACCACACCATCAAAACACCACTGTGTCATTCTCAATGAACCTTTGATTCCTTTGAGGGTTAAATATTTAGGGTTCAAATGAAATTCCTGCATTTTTCATGTCAGGTTCTAAGTAACTTGGACTGTAAGTTTTGATTATAAGATTTTAAGTCAAAAAGCATTTAAGATTTCTTAGTCAAAAAGCATCAGGAGGATTTCATTTTACACTGAAGCGTTCTAAGAATTATTCTGATTTCACATCTATGGGACTATAATTGAGATGTGTACAATTACACTGAAATGTAAAGCTTTTTTTAAAAAACAGTATTATAGCATCACAGTCTATACTATAACTTTTTAAAGAAACGATTTTTATTCAAAATGGAGACATTAAGTTAGTATGTTAAAGTTACAGTATATACATTTTCACTTTCAAATTAATGTTGTTTTGGAACTTTCTATTCATTGGCTGCATTTATTTGATAAAAAATACTGGGAACAAAACAGTAATATTTAAACAACAGTTTTCTATTTTAATATATTTTTATACTTTTAATATACTTTCTATTTTAATATACTTCAAATATATATATATATAATTTATTCCTGGGAAGCAAAGCTGAGTTTTCACCAGCCATTACTTTGGTCTCCATTGTAAAAGTGAAAGTGACGTGACACTTGGCATATCACGTAATGATTAAATATAAGAATATAAGAATAATAAGAAGAAAACAGTGAAGCTCAATGAAATATATTTTGGAAATTGAAAATGTATTTCGTTTCAACCTTCAGGTACCAAAACATTTTTTTAATGTAAAATACATTTTAATTGCACATACAGTGGGCATGGAAATACATTTTCAGTCATACAGTATATATTTATTAAAATATATTTATATTTTTTAAATATATTTTAAAATTATAAAAAGCCCCAAAATGGTATCGGTACAAAATGTATTTACAGTACATATGTAAATATGTTTTGAAACATTTGAAATATATTTCAGTTTGTTTGTTTGTTTGTTTGTTTGTTTGTTTTCCTGCTAGGTGCTTTTGTGAGCTACATGTGTTTTGTTCCAGAATCATATTGTGCATATTTCCAGTGCATATCAATTGTACTTACACGTTGTGGTTCGGAGAGCTTGTTAGTCCAAAAAAAGAAGCTTAGAAGCCAACGAAGATAAAAGCCAAGATTAGAGAAGCAGTCCTTAATAAAAATGACATGATCAAAACAAAAGGTTCGAATTGTATTTCCGTGGTATCCTTGAACACAGCGTCTTCTCAGCATCATGTAAACACAATAACTAGCTTAAGTGTTTGTGGGGAGGTCAGACTCTGTTTGTATTCCGCAGGCAGGCAGGGTTTTATGCAAATGTGTTACCCAGTGACATATTTCAGTGTAATAATAAAACTCCGTAATCTTCGGGTAGAAGGAGAAGGGAACCGGCGGACAATCAAATGATATTTTCATAATTCAAAATAAACACAAAACAACGCATCAGCCCCTCACGGACGACTGATGCGCACAAAGTAAAAGCAAAACATAAAATAAAGCCCAGGCCTGGTCCTCTCTCGTCCTTCACTGTCGTCCCTCCAGTTTTATGTCAATGTCACCTTTATTTATATAGCGCTTTAAACAAAATACATTGCGTCAAAGCAACTGAACAACATTCATTAGGAAAACATTGTCAATAATGCAAAAATGATAGTTAAAGGCAGTTCATCATTGGATTCAGTTATGTCATCTCTGTTCAGTTAAATAGTGTCTGTGCATTTATTTGCAATCAAGTCAACGATATCGCTGTAGATTAAGTGTCCCCAACTAAGCAAGCCAGAGGCGACAGCGGCAAGGAACCGAAACTCCATCGGTGACAGAATGGAGAAAAAAACCTTGGGAGAAAGCAGGCTCAGTTGGGGGGGCCAGTTCTTCTCTGACCAGACAAAACCAGTAGTTCAATTCCAGACTGCAGCAAAGTCAGATTGTGCAGAAGAATCATCTGTTTCCTGTGGTCTTGTCCTGGTGCTCCTCTGAGACAAGGTCTTTACAGGGGATCTGTATCTGGGGCTCTAGTTGTCCTGGTCTCCGCTGTCTTTCAGGGATGTAGAAGTCCTTTCTAGGTGCTGATCCAGCATCTGGTCTGGATACATACTGGATCCGGGTGACTGCAGTGACCCTCTGATCTGGACACAGACTGGATCTGGTGGCCACGGTGACCTCGGAACAAGAGAGAAACAGACAAATATTAGCGTAGATGCCATTCTTCTAATGATGTAGCAAGTACATAGGTTGTTATGGGAAGTGTTTCCGGTTCCGGTTTACCTAATTAATGCAGCCTAAAAATCCTTTAACGGATTTGGATAATAAAAGCATATTAGTATGTTATGTGTATGCCAGGTTAAAGAGATGGGTCTTTAATCTAGATTTAAACTGCAAGAGTGTGTCTGCCTCCCGAACAATGTTAGGTAGGTTATTCCAGAGTTTGGGCGCCAAATAGGAAAAGGATCTGCCGCCCGCAGTTGATTTTGATATTCTAGGTATTATCAAATTGCCTGAGTTTTGAGAACGTAGCTGACGTAGAGGATTATAATGTAAAAGGAGCTCATTCAAATACTGAGGTGCTAAACCATTCAGGGCTTTATAAGTAATAAGCAATATTTTAAAATCTATGCGATGCTTGATAGGGAGCCAGTGCAGTGTTGACAGGACCGGGCTAATATGGTCATACTTCCTGGTTCTAGTAAGAACTCTTGCTGCTGCATTTTGGACTAGCTGTAGTTTTTTTACTAAGCGTGCAGAACAACCACCCAATAAAGCATTACAATAATCTAACCTTGAGGTCATAAATGCATGGATTAACATTTCTGCATTTGACATTGAGAGCATAGGCCGTAATTTAGATATATTTTTGAGATGGAAAAATGCAGTTTTACAAATGCTAGAAACGTGGCTTTCTAAGGAAAGATTGCGATCAAGTAGCACACCTAGGTTCCTAACTGATGATGAAGAATTGACAGAGCAACCATCAAGTCTTAGACAGTGTTCTACGTTATTACAAGCAGAGTTTTTAGGTCCTATAATTAACACCTCTGTTTTTTCAGAATTTAGCAGTAAGAAATTACTCGTCATCCAGTTTTTTATATCGACTATGCAATCCATTAGTTTTTCAAATTGGTGTGTTTCACTGGGCTGCGAAGAAATATAGAGCTGAGTATCATCAGCATAACAGTGAAAGCTAACACCATGTTTCCTGATGATATCTCCCAAGGGTAACATATAAAGCGTGAAGAGTAGCGGCCCTAGTACTGAGCCTTGAGGTACTCCATACTGCACTTGTGATCGATAGGATACATCTTCATTCACTGCTACGAACTGATGGCGGTCATATAAGTACGATTTAAACCATGCTAATGCACTTCCACTGATGCCAACAAAGTATTCAAGTCTATGCAAAAGAATGTTGTGGTCAATTGTGTCAAACGCAGCACTAAGATCCAATAAAACGAATAGAGAGATACACACAAGAGGATCTATGACTTCTGGAAGCACCTCTTTCAGGAGCTTAGATGGTATAGGGTCTAACATACATGTTGTTGGTTTAGATGATTTTACAAGTTTATACAATTCTTCCTCTCCTATGGTAGAGAATGAGTGGAACTGTTCCTCAGGGGGTCTATAGTGCACTGTCTGATGTGACTGTAGCTGACGGCTGAATGGTTGCAATTTTATCTCTAATAGTATCGATTTTAGAAGTAAAGTAGTTCATAAAGTCATTACTGCTGTGGTGTTGGGAAATGTCAACACTTGTTGAGGCTTTATTTTTCGTTAATTTAGCCACTGTATTGAATAAATACCTGGGGTTATGTTTGTTTTCTTCTAGAAGAGAAGAAAAGTAATCGGATCTAGCAGTTTTTAATGCTTTTCTGTAGGATATGTTACTTTCCCGCCAAGCAATACGAAATACCTCTAGTTTTGTTTTCCTCCAGCTGCGCTCCATTTTTCGGGCTGCTCTCTTTAGGGTGCGAGTATGCTCATTATACCATGGTGTCAAACTGTTTTCCTTAACCTTCCTTAAGCGTAAAGGAGCAACTTTATTTAAAGTGCTAGAAAAGAGAGAGTCCATAGTTTCTGTTACATCATCAAGTTGTTCTGAGGTTTTGGATATGCTAAGGAGTTTGGATACATCAGGAAGATAACATAAAAAGCAGTCTTTTGTGTTAGAAGTGATGGTTCTTCCATACTTGTAACAAGAAGTAGAATTTACAATTTTGGCTATATGAATTTTGCAAAGAACTAAATAATGATCTGAGATATCATCACTTGGCTGAATAATTTCAACACCATCAACATCAATTCCATGTGACAGTATTAAATCTAGAGTATGATTTTGACAATGAGTAGGTCCTGAAACGTGTTGTCTAACACCAATAGAGTTCAGAATGTCTATAAATGCTGATCCCAATGCATCGTTTTCATTATCAACATGGATATTAAAATCACCAACTATTAAAACTTTATCTGCAGCCAGAACTAACTCGGATGTAAAATCACCAAACTCTTTAATAAAGTCTGTATGGTGCCCTGGTGGCCTGTATACAGTAGCCAGTACAAACATAACAGGGGATTTATCATTAACATTTGTTTCTCTGGATAATGTTATATGAAGTACCATTACTTCAAACGAGTTATACTTGTAGCCTGCCCTCTGAGAAATCCTGAAAACGTTGTTATAAATTGAAGCAACACCTCCACCTTTGCCTTTTAGACGTGGCTCATGTTTATAACAGTAATCTTGGGGGGTGGACTCATTTAAAATAATGTAATCATCAGGTTTTAGCCAGGTTTCTGTCAAACAGAGTACATCTATATTATGATCAGTGATCATATTATTTACAAAAAGTGTTTTCGTAGAAAGGGATCTGATATTCAATAAGCCAAGCTTTATCATTTGTTTATCCATATTGCTTCTGTTTTTTATTTGTTGAACCTCAATTAAATTGTTAATCTTAACTTGGTTTGGACGTTTTTTGTATTTTCTAGTTCGGGGAACAGACACAGTCTCTATAGTGTGATATCTAGGTGAAAGAGTCTCTATGTGCTGAGAATTAACTGACCTCTGTGACGGGAGGTAGCTAGCAGACGGTCGGTTTAGCCAGTCTGTCTGCTTCCTGACCTGGGCCCCAGTTAGTCAAGTATAAACACGAAGACTATTTGCCAAATTTCTAGAGAGAAGAGTGGCGCCACCCCAGGAGGGATGAAGACCATCTCTTTTAAACAGGTCAGGTCTGCCCCAAAAGCTCGTCCAATTGTCTATGAAACCTATGTTATTCTGTGGGCACCACTTAGACATCCAGCCATTGAGTGATGACAATCTGCTATGCATCTCATCACCACGGTAAGCAGGGAGGGGACCAGAGCATATTACAGTGTCTGACATTGTGCTTGCAAGTTCACACACCTCTTTAATGTTATTTTTAGTGATCTCCGACTGGCGAAGTCGAACATCATTAGCGCCGGCATGAATAACAATCTTACTGTATTTACGTTTAGCATTAGCCAGCACTTTTAAATTTGCCAAGATGTCAGACGCTCTGGCTCCCGGTAAACATTTGACTATGGTGGCTGGTATCTCTATATTCACGTTCCGTACAATAGAATCACCAATAACTAGAGCACTTTCATCAGGCTTCTCAGTGGGTGCATCACTGAGTGGGGAGACCCTGTTTAATGTTTTGATCGGAACAGAAGAGCGGTGTTTTGACCCACGACTACGCTGCCTCACTGTCACCCAGTTGCCCTGCTGCAAGGGCTCTGTTTCCGGAACCGAACAATGTACAGGAATCCCTGAGCTAGACGCATCCAAAGCCGTATCTAGAGCCCTAACATTTTACTGTCCTCAATTAAAGTCTTCTCTGTCAGCCTAACTATTTCCCTGCATTTATCACATGTGAATCCCTCATCAGCGACAGAGATAGATAAACTGTGCATGTGGCAAGAGGTGCAAGAAACAATGATAGGAGAAGCCATTACTCACCGCGCTTGATGAAATATTCTTACTGCGGTTGTTTGATGAACTTGTGAAAAACTGGAGCGAGGGAGAGGAGAAAAGAAAACAGCGATAGGTTCGAATGAAAACGCTAATGACAAGCTAACGAGTACTAACGCTTTGCAGGTGTACTGCACTCACGGAAATAAAATAAAAGTGAACGATCAAAGTTATTCTGATAAGATTGATCGATAATATCAGAAATATGGTGTGAATTAAGTTATATTTTACCACTTTAAAAAACAGAGAGTGATAGTAAGATAAAGATTCTAGAGAAAAAAATAAAATAAAAACAGCTACACGGAGCTACAATTTGCTACAGAAGGCCAACAGGAAGTAGAGAAAACACTGTCCAACAGCGACACCTTATATCCTTCCATCTCCTCTGTGGGTTTCGAGACCGGGTTTTCCATTATTTATTTTTTTTCTGCTGATCCGAAAAATGATCTGGTCCATACGAGGACGAGCGAGCGCGGGTTTGACTAGATGTATTTGGAGGTATTGCTCACGTCTCGTTCTGCACATATCCAAATGTTTCCATATTCGCAATGTATCTGAATGTAAAAAAATAAAAAATATTATAGTTTAAACTAGACGGAAAAGATCATCCTCTTCACATGAGCAAAAACGTGCATAACAGCAGAGTGGACTGGTATACTCTATTTAAACTGACCAGTGTAACCTTTTAAATGTTTGGTTGACTGTACTTTATTTTAATAATGAACAGACTGCGATGTAAGTTTGAAATTAAAATCCACTTTAGATGTTCTGTGTCATTTATAGCAAACACAAATGTTGCTGGTTGCTAGTGTGTTTGCAGCACTACTCTTATTTATTTTTTAAATATTTAATTTTTAATATTTTTCAGTTTAATTGATTTTTATTTCTAAAATTGTATTTATTTAAATGTATATTTAAGTTTACATTTATGTTCCAACAAACTTGAAAAATTCTACTTTATAAATGCTCTAAAACTTGTATGTAAATGATTGACTATGACTTTATATATAGCCTGTTTTATATATTTAATACTTAGTTTATTGATTTGTTTGGTTAACTTTGGATACATTTTTTATTTTAATACCATGCAGTGCACAAAATTAAGATTCGAGAGATGGTTCAAGTCAGTGCTCAACAAAATGAATCGAAACCATATTTTTATTTATCATACATGTTTTTTGATAAACAACTTTGCAGATTGTTTTCATTTAAGGATAGCTACATTATAAACTTCAAAAGAGATATTTTATGACCTGCTCTTTAAAAATAATCATCTATTGTTCAGCTCTTTAGAGTTTTTGTATATTAATGAAAAATATTCAAATGTATAAGAGCAAGAGAATATATATTTTATTTCTCTCCATTTCCCATCCATAAAAGTGGTAAACTGGTCAAACATTCACAGATAAAAGAATTATCTATGCATAATTAGACACTCTAAATGTCTGTCAATCAGTTTGAGAACATGCAGCAGGTGTAATAACAGGCTTTCAATAAATGTTTCTTATCCGTTTGTGAGTGAATGTGTAAAAGTTTCTGCTGTTCTTCACCTGTGTTTGTTTTATTCTCAGCACACTGATGGTTCCAGAGCAAATAAGACACAGGAGAATTTATCCTTCCTCATGCATCAGACTGACCCTTGTGCTCACACACCCTGTCTGGAAGTTCCCAGTCGTCTCATGGCCTAATAAACTGGCCACTGCTGTCTGAGGGCCCCTCCTGAGGCCGGGGACCCGAATGCTAGAGGATGAGGATAGCTGGATGATGGATGAGTCTAAACAGACCCAGATTATTTATTGATTGCACACACCAGACCTGGGGCTGGTTGCATAATCTGTTTAGACTAGTCTTGAAAAGTTAGCCATCTAACTTTTTTTTTTTCTTCAAGACTGGCCATAACTTTTTTAATTCAGTTATGAAAAGGTAGATTGATCTTATTTGTATTGGAAAAGTAAGACTGATTAACCCTTGGCAAATGTTAGTTGGTCAAACTAGTTCTTAAGAAGCAGTCTTAATATGGTAGCTAAATTTCTGGAACTGGCCCCTAGTCTGAGAGTCAGAGATCCTAATAACGGGGAAAATATAGACATACATATAGAAAGATCGTTAACAGCAGTCTGTTTTAAATACTGACACTTTGTCTTACACACAAATATGTAGGCATTCAATGTTATAGTACAATCTCGCAAATACACTTTAACATTTATTAATCTCCATCTTAGTATAATTTAGATGTACAAATACCCTGAAACTATAATCAGTTATTATTTGCTGCTTGTGTTGCAGTGCATTATGGATTCTTTTTAATTTCTCTCACTTTCTGGCAGGACTTCAGTAAAGTTAGTTAAGTGCTTCCGTGAACTTTTTCTTTATTTTGTCCTAAAATTAAAGTAATTATGTGTAAAAACCATCTGTCTTGTAATCAAGATATTATAACATTTCTAAATGTATATCATCAGCCACTATGATGTTGAGTTATTAGTATCTGTGTCCTTTTTTTCCTTGATCTACAAAACAGTTTGTTAAAAAACTATATATAAGAATAATGTTGCTCATGGTAATGCCTTAAAAATGGCCAATTTGCTAGGAAATATGACCCACCCTGGGTGTTTAGCTGTATTCATATGCTCAGTTTCAATGCAGAGAATATAGAGGAACCTTATTTAATGCAGTGAGGTCTGCTGGAGGTATTGGTGGCCTTGACTGAGTAATTACTCTTGTTTATAATCATAATAAGGAAGTTTAACAGCTGAAACTTTGCTTTTAAAATGAGCCATGTTTAACACAGAGGTGTCAGAATTATTTAGCGATTCAGTGCTTGCCCGATGGCAGTCAGCTACTTGACTATAAAACTGATCGTTCGGGACTGAGGTGAATAGGACGGCAGGACTATCCATTACCATAATTAATTGATTTGTTTTCTTCTAGCCTGCAGGTTAAATGCACTCTGTCTTCTCACAGTATAAACTGCAATAAAAAGCCTTTTAAAAGTGGTTTCCACGGTCGCAATGCAAAACTTCATGCCTGACCTGTTTCCATCATCTTTGCAGGATATGAAGATTGATCTTTTTCATTTCTTTCTATCCAGGTCAATGGACTGTCGATGCATTAATAGAATGCTGGACGATGTCCGCGGTGGATAATAAGACTCATAGACCCATTGATGATGAAGGGTCAGGGTTTGTCTGGTTAGTATGTTCCAATAGGTGTGGTCTCAGTGTTAAATGGCTAACTATAATCTGCATTTATAATATTTTGCAAGCTATATATATATATATATGTGTGTGTGTGTGTGTGTGTGTGTGTGAAGTGAAGTGAAAAAGTGAAGTGACATTCAGCCAAGTATGGTGACCCATACTCAGAATTTGTGCTCTGCATTTAACCCATCCGAAATGCACACACACAGAGCAGTGAACACACACCCGGAGCAGTGGGCAGCCATTTATGCTGCGGTGCCCGGGGAGCAGTTGTGGGTTCGATGCCTTGCTCAAGGGCACCTAAGTCGTGGTATTGAGGGTGGAGAGAGAACTGTACATGCACTCCCCCCACCCACAATTCCTGCCGGCCGGGGACTCGAACTCACAACCTTTCAATTGGGAGTCCGACTCTCTAACCATTAGGCCACGACTTCCCCAGTCAAACCTAGAATCTTCTGATCCGTAGTCAGACGCGTTATCCATTGCGCCACTGGTCCACCATTTTTACAAACTGGTCCAGCTGGGGATCAACACTTCGCTGTGCAACTGGCAACAGGATCAACAGCAACACATCCAGCACCATCACACTGAACACTGGGGCCCCCCAAGGATGTGTGCTGAGCCCCCTCCTCTTCACTCTGCTGGCCCTTGACATGTGTGTGTGTGTGTGTGTGTGTGTGTGTGTGTGTGTGTGTGTGTGTGGGTGGCATATAGACATATTTTTTTATATTTTTTAAAGTCCTCCTAACAAACAATCAGAAATATTCCTCTGATTTGACCACATCTGCAAAGCATCCTAGATAACCAGCAATTCCATTAAGCCTTTCCCATACTATTCTGACTCAGAGCACCCAAGCAACTGCATAGCAATGCAATGCCAAAAAGTTTTGCATGGGTAAACATTTGTAAAAATCTAGTTCCAGTCAGACATTTGTTAACATATGCTCTGCTTTCCAGTTTGGTGTCAACATGCTAAAGTCTGTGAAATCAGACTCCTGACAAAGCCGTGTTCAGCACAGCATGCATGCCTGCAGGAAACAGGCCGCGTGTCATTAATACACTGTCCTACATGAATTTCTGCTGTGACACAGTGTATAATGAATCACGGTTATAAAACCCATACCTGAAATTAAAAATCTTATTATAGCCATCTATTCCGGCCGACATTTATATACAACCACAAGCGCACCAGGGTAATACTTTGATGTTCTCAACTCTGGAATATCATAAATAATCATGTTAAGCTGTGGAGGAGCCACTGAACTACGGCCATCAACAAATAATAAACAGAAACTATAAATAAAAAACTAAATTTAAAGTAATTAAACATAAATCAGCTTGATGAAAGTTTTAGTCAGTGACCTTTGATATTTTGATATCATGACAATGCATTTAAAAAAAAAAGATGGTCAAAACTTTCCTAGCCAAAATTTACTATGCAATATTCGTTAAAAATAGAACTGTCATTGAATCGGTGCAGATTTTCATATTGAAAGTTCGCAGACAACTCACATTTAAAAAGTTGCTTTCTAATTCATCATGTAGGCTAAATCCTAGATTGATGAAATACTGAGATAAGATTTCTGTGTATCTGTTTTAGGTCTTTTTGTTTATTGAAAAATACAGGATTAGGCTATTACAATAGCTATTTGCAAAAGCAATTTTTGGAAATTCCAACTAGCACCAGTAACGTAACCATCGCAAACATTATTGTAAAGCATATAATAATTTTAATAATTAATTTGGATTACTTATCATGACATGTAATTAATCTGAAATACATTTTAAGCGATTGACAGCCCCAGTCAAAACACACCTAACAAAATGAGCCTTCAGGTCTTGATGCAGGTGTTTCTGCTTAGTATTCTATTGGGATTTGTCACAATATTCAATAGGTTGGTTGGTTTTTCCGCTCATGTGAGGTGTGGAGGGCATATTTGTGTAATGGGTAATGAGTGTTCCGCCGCTTGCCTCACCTCAAGCTTTTGTTTGCGGGAAAAGATTAGCTTAAAGCGCGCTAACCACGTAAAAGGTGCACAAAGCCAGATGAGATTCTCTCATGCGTGATGTTATAAATTGGGACAAACTGTCAGAGTCACGGTGATTTATGGCATAATTAATGAACAATTATCTTACAGATTAATGCTCATTTGTTTGCCGAAAACGTTGAGTTAACATTCCGCATTTTATGAGGCGTAATAACCTCGACGTCATTCGAAGGATGAAAGTACGAATATATCAAGGTGAACGCCACTTTAAAAGATTTTTAGAGTGGTTAATCCGTTACATGCCTTTAGTAAACGCCACAAAACTTCTTAGTAATTAATGATGTGACGTGCATATGCTGCTGTTTCTCGTCCAATTTGGGGTCTGGCCACGTTCGTGGTCCAATTGAAGCTTTTTATTCATTTTTCCCCTTTAGAGCGCTGAATGGAAATTGTTTCTGAGCACATGCAGACACGTGTGATAGCAAAGACTGATTTGGCTCTGTTGTGAAAGGATTAGAGTTTGTGAGACATTGTGAAGCCGCTAAGGAGGACTAGTCTGTTAATCGGTGCCATGGAATGAAAGAGAGAGAGCTCGTGAAGCGCACGCATGTTAATAGAAGAGAGATTTCTCTCCCAATACAGGCTTTTCAACGCCGAGCTACTTCACATTCATCATTTATTGGAGCACTCACGCTGACTGCAGATATGGAACAGTTCCAGCTGTCTGAAGACTTACACTTCTTACTTTTCTTTAGCCATTACAAAGTTAGGTCTATCTAAAATGTGTTGAATTCATATGATTTAATTATGTACATTGGTTTTACAGTACATTAATCAATCAAGTTCCATCAACATATTTAAATATCTATGTATCCATCCATCTATCTATTAATCAATAAAGCAACTTAGTTTTCCTTCTAGATTTAGTGCAATAACTCCAGCCTTTACTTTTAAAAGTAGCCTAATGCATTATGCATTACTCCATAAAAAGTAACTAATTGCATTGCTTATGGAAAGTAATGCATTACATTACTTTTGCATTACTGTTTGTCGCCTTGGCTTCATAAAAAAAAAAAACAAGCAAATGTTATATTTTTGGCAACTGTAAAGGCACTTTCACACCAAATGTGAGATTAATAAGCCTCAGGCTAAAGAAACTGCCTCTGCACCTCACTCCCAATTCCAGGAGAGGTGTCAGTGAATAATCAGGAAAACTAAATTAATGCATTACTTTACTGGTTATTTGAATAAGTCGTCTGATTATGTAACTTGCGTTAGCCTACATAATGCGTTCGTAATTCTTTTTTCAAGAAACATGTTTGAATAATTCCAACATTATGGAATGATGGTATTTTTATGTAATCTAGTCAAAATAGCCTCAAACTGGTTTTATAAGATTCCTTGGCATAATTATGTATTCAGTGTATGATCATATAATATTTTTCTATCATATATTGAATATTAGCTAGGTGGTCATTAGCACATGTTAGCATGCTAAATGCTAAGTAAATGGTCTTTGAATAGCAAAAGCCATTCTCTTCTCAATATTTGTAATATCTAGCAACTCCCATGTAAAGCATGCTGGGAACTATGATTCTATTTGATAGCTCTAGCTTGTATTAAGAATGAGAGGTGTGCTTTAAACCATCCAGACACTCTTTTTCTGCGCTGTTGTTGTTTTGTTGTGTTCTCTCTGTATCCTTTAACGCTGACCGCTCATTACAGACTCATCTCTCAGGTGGAGCAGTCTAACTCGTCTGCGTCTCATGGGCCCGTTTCTGTCCGTCTAGCTATCTGATTCAACCGGCTGGCTATAATCAATAGCTTCTCCCATCATTTCTCATGAGATACAACCAATGACCTTCCTCGCTCTCATTCTTTCTTTTGCCGGCCTCTCCTCCCTCATTAAATTCTAAGCTGTGAGGTCGACCCTAACGATTCCAGGATGAGAGAAAAGGATAAAAGTGAGAGACAAAATAGATGAGAACTATTTCCGGGCTGAATATCCAGGAATGACCCAAAGGCTTTAGTATGATTTGAGTCTGATGGAAAACGGGCCTCTGTAGACACTGCGGTCTCTTATTATGAAGACCATTGGACCAAAGAATTCATCACCAACACAGCTGAAGGACTCTCAGATGCCTTTTTGAATGTAAGAAAACAAAATTCAGGTAGACATGTTCACTTGATGCAATATTCACAGAGGGGCCGTTGTAGGAAGCTTGAGAGATGCATCCACCCACATCTAAACCAGACCGTGGAGAAATACAGCAGCTTTAGCTGCATCAGTGCAAAAGCTGATAGCAAGAGTTTAGGCTTGATTTCCTGCTTTCATTCACAAACACTATCAACACTAGGCACGCTGTGAGTGGGACCAAAACCACAAAAATTCTGCCTTATCAAATGTAGGTACGAAGGCACCGGGCCACATCCGAACCCAATGCTTTCCTAACATCCTGTCTACTGAAACACCTCCATACTGTAAGTTTCTGACTGCAGTATAAATACATCCTTTATCACCTATGATACCCTATAAAAACTGAAGTGTGATAAGGCAATTAAAATTATTTTAAATTATGATTCAGTTTCTATTTAGAAATAAGCAATGACACTGAAGTCATCATGAACCCAGTTTGTCTATCATTTGCTATACTGCTTTTTTAAAAAGTCATTTTTTACCTGTTTTTCAGCAAAAAAACAAAAACAAAGGTCCAACTGGCTACTTAACTTGCTTTTAACTTAGAAATTATTATATACTGTATAAATTATTATTTAGTGAAAAAAATGGCAATGCAGTAATACAAAATATACTTTTATTAAAGATAATATGAAACGAGTCAAACATAATATGAATGAATTATATGAAGAAAAAAAACTGACTAGAATGTGACACTGTAGCTGCTTTTTTGTGTTAGAAAAACACTATAAAACAATGTCACCTTCATCAGAAGCATCTGGAATGCTGAGATTTTGCTATTTTCATCATTAAATCATGGCTCCGTATGCTGTTGTTTTATAGATGTAATATTTAATGTGTGTGTGTGTGTGTGTGTGTGTGTGTGTGTGTGTGTGTGTGTGTGTGTGTGTGTGTGTGTGTGTGGTTGTGTGTGTGTGTGTGTGTGTGTGTGTGTGTGTGTGTGTGTGTGTGTGTGTGTGTGTGTGTGTGTGTGTGTGTGTGTGTGTGTGTGGTTGTGTGTGTGTGTGTGTGTGTGTGTGTGTAACACAAGGTGTAAGGTTATCCTAATTAGGCTGTAACCTTCAGCTGGTGTAGTCTGTTGAGTCAGCACATTGCAGGGGATGCGTTTAATTGGTCAGTAAAAGTTATGTTGCTCTCTCATCTTCTTACTCTCGCACAGTCTACCAAGGTCTGGCCTGATGGGAAAATGCTAACTTGGTATGAATACACACGGGCACTAATCAGCGGATTAAAGAGGCAAAGGAAAACGAATCATGATGCACCAAGAGAAAGAGAGTGAGTGTGACATTTCTGGGCTATCTGTGCTTTAATTAAATGTTTGAGACTTTCTAAGTACTTTAATTTTCACTTAACTGAATTTCTAATCATGAATCCCTGCTTCACATTTAAAATGAACACATTTGAAGAGAAAACTCAGAGGACAGACCACCCTGTGGGGAGAGAGGTGTAGTTTATTTGATTTGGAACATGTTTGGTTACCACTGTGATGTACAAAAGCCAGCAGTTAAGCTGGTCAGAGAGCTTTACTGTAAAGTTAAGGTAGATTTGACACTAAACAAGAGCTGTATGCAAGCTGCAAAGCAGAGAATCCCTACATTTGAAATCATTGGCCAATCTTTGAAAATATTCGATTTTTATGGGAATTTCATGCATAAACTAGGGCTGCCAATATAGTTACTAACTGATTCATTTTCAAATGAAACATTGCAAAGTGTCTTACAGACGACATGCATAAAGATCCACATGCATATGAACAGTGAAATATACTTTAAGGTAATGCTATATTTGTCAATATTTGATGAATATAAAACATTGTTTTTTTTTTTTGGATGGTTTCACATATTGAGATATTTTTTTGAGAATATGTAAGCAGGAGGTTGAACTTAAATGTACTTTATGGATGCTTGCTTATATATATATAGAGAGAGAGAGAGAGAGAGAGAGAGAGACAGTTCTAAGTTCATACCTTGTAATTCAGTTTTTACATTTTGAGTTTAAATCTCAATGTTTTTATGTATCTCAAAACTCTAAAACTGAAGAAAAAAAAACTCCGAATTTTTAACTAAACTTAACTATTTGTTTTAATTCCATGGCTGAAACTGGCTTTCATACAAAACATCTACATTTCATCATTCTCACTATATATTTACAGTATGTATGTATGTATTATTGCTATAGCAACACACATTTTTACAGCTGTATCCTGAATTTGGATAAAAAGCTAAGGCAAAGGAGGTGGAAATTTTGTATACCTACTCAAAGTAATGTAATGTGAGAATAATACAGGTTTTAGCACTGTGAGTAGAAGCAAATTAATGATGGTACCTTCCAGCACTTTTCCCTTTCTTACAGTTCTTTTCTCAGCAGATCCCAACAAATCATCTTTGAAGAGTGGGAAGCCTGTTACAGGTAAGTCAGAATATGGTGGCACAGGTGAGATTGGCGCCACATGGATCAAACTCCAGAGGGTCTCTGGACATGTGAGTACTGACTCTTGACAACTCATTATCAGTAAAGTGAGTCCAAGACCATCATCCCAGCTGCTTTACAAAGCCCTCTGCTCAGAATATCTATTCCCTTTACATGCACTATAACACCCGCTCGCTCTCAGAGGAGAGACGCTCTACCCCTCATCCATATTCAACAGCTAAGAGTTTCTTCTGACAGTTCTCTTTATCTGACCTCCAACCTTTCTCTCTCAATTTCAGTTTAATCTGCTTTATTGGAATGATAAAAATTTATTTTTGAACAGCTGAATATAATTTATAAAAAAAAATCCAAAGAAGTTCTGACTCTAAACTCTGATTGGATGAGTCATGTATAGAGCTTTGATTGTGTATTCTACAGTATATTAATGCACCGATCTGCTACAATTCATTTTTTTTTTTGGATTTATTTATGCCTTTATTTGGATAGGTCAGTATTAGGGGTGTAACGATTCACTCGTTTTCTCGATGCATCGATTACAAACCCTGTCGATTCATATGCATCGATCTTGAAACATGATTTTTGAATCGTGAATCACCGATCTTGGACAGTAATCGATTCAAAATGCTAAGAATCGAATGAATCGCGATTTCTATAGCGATTCAATGCTTTCAAAATGTATACACATTAAATTACTACACGCACAAATTAATGGAGACCTTGAAGAGTGTTCGTGGATCGTGTCTCTTATCTGTCCTTCAGTAATGCTAACGTGAAGTAGTTTTACTTTTCTGTAGTTTGTCAATGGCTCTATGCATCTTACCAACGGAGTTACCGGAGCCGTCGACAGCTGTGTTTATTGCATGGACAGAGCAGAAGTGTAAGTGTCTAAATCATACGCACAGATCCATTGAATGATAAATGTTTTTAAACAATGCGGATGAACCGAATATACGAAGGAAACTTTTAAAATTAACCACAGCATTAACAACGACCTTGAAATAAGAGCGCGAGATTTATCTGATAATCAGATGCATGAAAGTAGCGTTTGTTTCATTAGTAAACAGACATCGGTCACGTATTCTCTCAGAATCATTCGCTGATGGAGAGGAAAAGTTAAATAGAGATGAAGACGTTTTCACACTGAAAGAGAAGCGATCTCGCTCTCATAGACGTGCCAGGCTATATCTGCAGCTAAACTGAATAAAAGCAGAATGAACTGATGAAACTAAAAAAAAACACAAACAATTTATGAATGATGCAGTGCTAATTGACATTTATTACAGTACAGAAACTATAAAGTATATTTTCTACCTTATTCTGTGCAGAAAGTTTAAATAATTGCTAATTAAATGTAGCCTAGTATATAAAACAATCATAAAATTGCCATTAGGAAAAAATATCGATTACAAATGATTGATTATTGTCCAGCAGTGTATTTGATTTATTACAGCTAATTAAAAGTAATTAAAAAAGAAGATAATTCCTTGTAAAAAAATAAATAAATAATAATAATAATAATTATTATTATTATTATTATTATTATATAGGCTACATACATAAAATGATTGTATTTGACATTTCTGTCACTTCTGAAATTATGGCTATGCCCCTGGAGTGACAAAATGTTAGCTTATACATAATACTCTTTAAGCTCTTTTTTAAAAACTTTGCTTACATACATTTTTACGTATGCCATGTCGCATCATTAAACTAGCATTTAACAATGGACAAAAGGTTTTTTTTTTGTTTTTTTTCTAACCTATGGTTCTCTAACCATAAATGCTACTGTAATTTGCCCCCTGACTAAGCATTTAAAGAATTTAGTAGAAGCATTTAAATAATCCCGTGAATGCACTTAAAGAATGCAGAATCGAATCGTTATAATCGAATCGAATCTAATTTAATTGTGAATCGAATCGAATTGAATCGTTCTAAATTTGCAAAAATCGTTCTTGAATCGAAAACCTATGAATCGTAATCGAATCGAATCGCTGCCTTGCCAAAGATTCACAGCCCTAGTCAGTATACAGTATGATTGACAAGAGGCAAAGTGGGTGAGAGAGAAGGTGTTGGGATCGGGAAAGGTCCACAAGCCGGGACTCGAACTCGGGACACCCAAAGCACAATGGCGCTGTATGTCGGCACTGTCCACGAGGCCATCAGCACTGACGTGATGCAACATTTCTAAATGACTTGAAAGAATTGTTTAGAAATGTAACTAGTTATCTATCATGGGTAGTTTTTTTATTATCTATGATAATCTGAGAGCCTGTAGCACACAATCTGTCTTGGATGAAGTAAACATCTACTGAATAAATAAAAACAGGGAAAGATTGTATGTAAAACAGACAGCACTTTACATGAGATACATTTTTAACATCATATTTTCATAACATCAATCACTCAAAAGAAAACTATAACACAAAAAAGCAAATTGATACACACACACACACACACACACACACACACATATGTGTAGCATTACAGGAATAAGTTAACATTTAAAAAATATTCAAATAGAAAACATTTATTTACAATTGTATATATTTTTCAATGTTGTTTCGTACTGTATTTATGATCAAGTAAATGTTGTCTTGGTGAGCAGTAAAGACTTCCAAAAAATAAATAAATGTAAAAAACAAATAAAAATGATAGACTCCAAACTTCGACCGGTAGAGTGTAAAAATTAAGAAAGACTGATCTAAATATTGATGTTAGCACATCTATTGCAGATTGAATGAAGCAAGAGTTATCGTGTGGCCACCCATCAGTGTTGGGGTAAATCTAGTCACATGAGCTCATGAGATCCACTCTAAAACATCTACTTCAGGAAAGCACAGCTACCCGACAAGAACGTTTGGTCCTCAGACTGTGTGTCAGCATGAAGGGCCACCTCACTCACTCACACACACAAGACCACACACCTTTCTCAGAGCAGAGCTGGAGTTTAGCTCACACTCTGAAGTGTGAAAGCAAGCTGAGACTCCCATCCTGAGCGTGTAAGTGTTTGTGTGTGTGAGAACGAGAGAGAACGAGGCACAGCAGGGTGTCAGCAGTCACCCAGAGGGTCCTCCATCATTAGTGTAGTCCTTCCTCTTCCTACTGTCACACAGAGAAGAATCACAGTGCCTTTGTTCTGAATCCAGCCATCCAAGCATCTGGCAGCCGTCTGTATCTCCTGACAGAGCAGATTCAGTGTGGCCACCATGCAGCGCTGCTTCCTTTATCTCCACGGACTTGCATCGGTCTGTCAACAGCTCTCTCCCCCGCTGATAAAAATAGTTCCTCTGCGTTTCTGTAGCACTTTAGGTTCGGCAAAAAATACTCATTATCAAGAATTGATTTCTGTGCACTATAAAAAATAATATATATATAAAGGCTCACCAAGGCTGCATTTAGTTCATCAAAATACATTAAAAACAATAACATTCAGAAATATTATTAAAATAAAACCTGTTTTCTATTTTAAAATGTAATTTATTTTCTGTGATGCAAAGCTTAATTTTTAACAGCCATTTTTCAAGTCAGTGTCACATGATTTGTAGCTCTATAAACATTTTCAATTATTATTAATGATTTTATAGATTTTTTTAATTAAAAAATATGTTAACTATTGTCTAATGAAATAAATAAATACATTTGATTAAAGAAGAAATTTTGATACAACTATGATACTTTCTTTTTTTTTGAATGTTCAAAAGAATAAACATACGGAGCCCCGCACATGACATGCAAGAAAAAATAAATAAATTGTGTGCATGATTTACTAATTCGTTCCCTCAATGTACTAAAACGTGCAGACGATTACTATTGCGTTCCTTCAATTTGCCAAATATTTTTCCTGCATGTCATGTGCGGGGCTCCGTATAAACAAAATACAATACAAACATTTTGTAATAATGTAAAAGTCTTTACTGTCACATTTGATCAGCGTTAAATTTTAATAAATAATAAAACAAATAAATAAATAAATGACCCCAAACTTTTAAACGGTAGCTTATGTACTGTACATATTCTAAAGATAAAGAAAAGTGAAAAGTCACTAACAAATAACCTAATCAATTGAGGGTGAGTCTAGAAACATGCATGCATAAAATGCTCTCAAAATGTACAATACATAACAAAAATAAGGGACAAAAATATATGCATACATATTGAACGTTTGTTAGTTTAAAATAACATTATCAAGTCCAAGAAAAAAATGTTGTTTACTGAAAGAGCGTTTACTTTTTTCCAATTAATTAAATTTCTTTAGCAATTCAACCTCATCTGGGATAGTAAGGACTACTTTTTTTTTTTTTTTATCCAACATTTGTGTGTCACAAACGTCACCAGCAGACCTGGCAACCTAATACTCTGATCCTCAACAGCCCATGATATCCCATAAAACACTACATTTTGCTGAGGCACAGAATCAAGCGGCACTATGATGGATTTAAAACTCCCTAAATGTGTGTGTCTCAGTATTTTCCTGAAACAACAACATGTCTTTACAACGACCGTGAGTGGAATAATAAAAACAGACAGCGGTTCTGGAGCTGAGCGGCTGTGCTGGAGGAATCTGATGGCAGCCCGATCAGACGTCTGACGGCTAATGGTCTGTGTGTGGGATTACCCACAGGATCAGTCCCACCACAGGCTCTGCACCTTCTCAACAGCAGCTGCAGCAATTTTCCTCAGGATTTCACCCCAAAACAATCTTCTACAGAGAGCTGATAGAGAGGAGGTGAAAGGTTTTTCCCTGCAACCGTTCTGTGACATTTTCTGGCTCAGTTTAGACCAGTGCTTCTCAGCCTTATTTGTCTCATGTACCTCCACATCATTTAGACTGGAGTAACTTTCACTCAAATCACAATTACTGTATGTTCCTTTAAACTCATATTATACTGGCGATCATTTTGCATGAGCACTAATATCATTAAAATGGCCATTAATACAAAGATTCACTTCTAATATAAAAACAATTACTGTGGATGACTTTATGTCCATTCCTTTTATCTGGAGCAATAGAGAAACTTTTACTTTATTTTACTTCATCTGATTTTATATTCATTTGAATGGATTCCACGTTTACATCAGTATTGTTATCTAAAACTACAAAAAATCATTTATGTACATAAATATGTGTTTTGTACATGAATTAAAATATAAAAATAAATGAACATCCTAAACTTAAAAGACCTTTAAGAAATATAGCCTTGGCAGCTAACTGAAATAAAATTATTTAAAGCTGAATTAAAAGTTAACTATAAATAATTGCTGTAAACTAAACCTAAAACAAAAAAACAAAAACGTTAATTCAAAATATTAATAAATACTACAATAGTATATTAATGATACTAGTTTATATAATACACAATTTATATTCCAACATTTATAAACATTATTTGTTTTCTTTATTTAAAAAAAAGTGATATGAAGATGTTAAATATATAAAAAAGTCATAAATTCTATTTTATAAATAAATGGCATGTAAGTCGTTTTTTTTAATAATTATTATTATTTGAACAGATGGATTTTTAAAAAGAGTTGCGAGATGCTGAAAAGAAGAAGAAAACGATTGCGATGCACTAAAAAGGCCAAAGATGTCCATCTGACAAGGCTATACATTGAATTAAAAAAACACAATAAATTGAAAGCCAGCAAGTGTCCTAACGGGGCATAATAGGCAGGATATATGTCACTGCTGGCATTTTGAAAAGTGTCTGTAACCACCATTAGCAACGTGTCTGCAACATCAGCTTGTGTCAACAGGTTAAATCTGTGACATTTCATTCATTTCTGCATCTCAGATCAACAGCAGACAGTAATTGTTGTGCCACCATGTGGACAAGTCACTGTATGAGGTTACCAAGGAAATGATACAGATTCTGGCGTAGTGACATTCAAAGGACCATCACCAAGGACAGAGTATTTGACAAGCAAACCTGCTGCAAAGATCTATTATTGAGTTGCCGCCACAAAGACCTTGGAATGCAGCGATAAGGACAAAAACCATTAGGTAAACAATGCATGAATACCACAAGTGTTTTTGCATGCAATTCCAATTGAGATTCACCGGACAATCTTTTATGATCTTTATGAAATGATTCAGGAAAAAGTTCCACACTCTATTTGGATTTTTGCTTAGCATTAAGAGTGAACAAAAAATTCAGAAGTCAAGTGCTTGGAGCAATATCATGTGTGATTCAAAACTGTTCAAAGACTGAGACAGAACATAAGTCATCCTTATATTTGAAGATGGGTCTCATTGGAGAGTAGGAGCCAGTTTGCCTTGGGCGAACAGCTCTCAAACTTATGAGGTCATCATAGAAACATTGGTTGCATTTCCTTTATGATTTCATGTAGAGAAATTTTGGTGCCGCTGCTATTCTTACTGCTTGCAACGCAGGATGAGAGTCTGATTTGGCCTGAAGTATAGCATCTGACTCACTTGCCAGGTAGACCTGTTTTAGCTCAGGTTTGGAGTAAAGTGATTCTACCAAGTGGCTTCAGAAGACTTACAAGACTCAAGGTTTAGGTCCAAACCCACTTTCCTTGCACTGACCACAACATTCACACACTTCTTTATTTTTTAATGAAGCCTCTATAGGTGAGAAAGATACCTTGTACAGAAGAGAAAAATAATGAGCAGTTGTATTTAATATGTACTCAGGGGACTATTTTCAGCTATGACCAACAGGCAAATAAATAGATCTAGGAGAGCGAATCTGAAAAAGTGTGTGTGTAAGTTGAGGCATGTAAGCAGTGCTGATACTGATCAAACACAACATCTAACATCTAATTAACTTCATTTGCTGCACTGCAAATAGGAAAACACATGAAAAGGAGAAAGTATGGAAATTACCAAAAAAGTAAAATACAAAGATTTACATGCATTAGTTCAGCCGATACATGTATCCCAAGCAACTTGAAGAACTTGAAGATGAAGAGCAACAAACAAATGCAAAAGAAAGTTTGCAAAAATGTGAAAGTAGAAAGAAAGAAAAGGCAAAACCAACACAAAAGGGTGTAAAGGGGGACAAATTAAAATATGAAGTGCTTTGGATTTTTTTTTGATAAAAGATTTTTAGAGTATGATTATGTTATAGTAAATAGTAGAAATAGAATAGTATTTCAGTCTTTCTATTTCAAAATTTTATTTCAGGTTTAATTCAGTTGTTATAAAATATTTAGTACAGAATGTGTAAAAATGGAAAACAGAGAGTGAAAGACCAAAAGGAAAGTGTGATATAGAGAAAAGTAATAAAGAAAGAGAAGGTGAAACTTGCATGGTTAAAGGTTAAATGAAAAAAGTACAAAAGCACAAAACATCAGAGAAACATAGCAAAACAAAGAAAACAAAAGGTGTGAAAGAAAAATTCATTTACAAACATTACAAATATGATTTTGATGTTATCGAACTTGTTTCTCACTAATATATTCATTCTTGCAACGTTCTAATATGATATGAAACATGGACACAAACTGTTGTGATTGCATTTCTCTGGCAGTGTCCTCTAATTTACAATAACAGATTTGTTGTCAGATCCAATATATATTTAGTGCACAAAAACTCGTCAATAGCTCAACATGAATAACGACATTTTAATGTCTTTATTTACAACTCTGCCAAATGTGCTTTGACAGTTTTATTGTGATGAAGGCAGGGAGCCCAACGTACATTATAATCAGCTATGAAAGAAATGCTCTGACATTGGAATGCTGCAGAGACTCCTTGACAGGGAATTATGCAGAGCACCAGATTCCCGACAAAGCCCCGGATTCACACAAAACTAACTAGTTTTTAATTCCTGGTCAAGGACGGGTCGCGTAATTACAGCTCAGTGATGGACATAATAGTCTTTTTATCTGAAAGCTTATAGAGTTGGCAAACAGATTGGACGGCAAATTAACCCAATGAATGACAACATTCACCCATAATGGTGGACACACAAGTACTCCCGGTTGTGCTGTATGCGGTGCATTGTCAGGCCGTGTTAACGTTATGTCATGGTTCCATCAATGAGAGGACTTATTGATCTTGGCAGGAATTGAGAGGAAAACGTAGATATAGTATAGCGAAGCCTATCCTCATCAATATTCCCCCTGCTGCAATCATATTTCCTCATACTGGCCCTCAGGGAGCGGACAGATTCGATGTTGAAACCATGAACAGCTCCAACATATGTAATTATGTAGGACATACTTTATAAATGTTTGATGTGTGAAGAGATGGGAAGCAAGATCTGAGCAGTTTTCACTGTATAGTGCTGCAAGCGGTTGTCACACCTTATCATAAAACAGTAAGTTCTGGTTGTCAAATCTGATTGGTCGAGCAGCATTCCAGCGACACTTGAGGGCTTTTAACACTTGAATTAGTTAACCCTGGGTTATACTAAACTCCAGGTAACCAGAATCCTGTGTTATCTTGCTTCCCATTCCACTGCTCATTTTTTACCCAGAGTTAACAAGTAACCCCGGGATTTCATAAAGTGATGTTTCACGCAGTACATTCTTTAACCCAGTGTTAATGTTCTTATTTGTATGTTTGCAGTGTTAGCGTCACTGATTGATTCAACACGCTGTTTTCCAGTGATTGTCCGAAACTTGTGAATATGAACTAGGGCTTGTATAGACTAGTCGAGTAGCCGAGTGAACGACTACTTCAACCACTAGTTGGCGCTGTCGGAAACAATCGACTAGTCGAGCATGCATTAACCATAATGCGTACAAAGAGTTTGCAAGTACGACATGAATTTTAGGATTACAAAATTGCGTGTAGCTGTTACTTTCTATGACCTTATCTATGTTGCATGTAAAATTCAAATATGTAATGTAATAATTAGGGGTGTGCCTGAAGCCGAATTCCTTATTCGGAATGGCATGAATTTTAGCTTCAGTTTGTTATGGTCTGTCTGAGTCCAAAACTGGGTCAACCAACAAGCAATTTTAATTTTCAGCTGGTTTCTACATAGATAGCTAGCTATTAGAAAAAGACCACCACCAAGCCCCATATAGAGTCAAAGGCAGCAATTCACATGTCTTGTGTCGACGTCCCATGGAAGAGAGGGGTGGGGTGAGCAGTAGCTCATTATCATTTAAAGATTCACCAAAATGTATCACTGTGAACAGAGCTGTTTTTGACACAGTTTTTACGTCAAAGAATTTTAACCAAAGTATGTTTGACATTTCATGAAAACCTTAAAGAACCATACCAAAATGTGAAAAATGGGCATCCGAATTGCGAATTTGTTGTGTAAAACAACAACACACAATTAAATATGTTATGATTATTAGGATCCTATTTCATAAATTATAAAAAAATAAGACCCTTCAAATTTACAAAAAGAGTATATATTAGAGTTATAGAACAGGTCTGAATGTATAGTAGATCATACATTTGCCTTGTAAAGTCTAAATTCTTAACTTTTAAAATTACACATATTATGCGACAAGTAAAGTTTTAATTAACTATCCTCCCCAGCTGAAACAGTTGAGACATTAAAAAACCAGTTATCGTACGCTACAACAAACTGCTAATTATTGGTTATCAGCAAAGAAATTCTTTATTGGTGCATCCCTAATTTACTTGGTCAGTGTCTGTCTAATAAGCAGGATAAATGAAGTCAGACGGTCATTAATGCAAAAAAATAAAGGAGACAAAAAATACATAAAGGCTTTGTAGCTGGGCAGTGTTATTCACAAACATTGTTTCTCTCTATACTATTTCTTTTCAAAATGAACTGCAGGTGTCTTAAAAAGCAGATTTTGGCTGAAGTGAAAATGAAGGTGTCATGTGGTGTGGGAAATGCAATGCAAAATTGCAGGTAATAAAAAGTTAAAAAGAGACAGAAGAGGAAAAAAGAGAGGAGAGGAAGATGAAACTTAAAGAAAGGAAGCTGTAAACAGACTGGTATATGAATACACAGGCAATTCGGGTGAAATGACCCGGACAAAGAGGAGAAACAGTGCCCTCTCCTGACGCCTTCCACATCTGGGAGTGTCACCGGAGGAAAATTTAGTGTGAGTGCTGTGAAATATTAGTCTTTCTGACTTTTAACCTCTTACAGAATATTATATTGCTGTTCTATAAAGTTCAGACAAGGCCTACGGCTGCAATCTTCCTGTTGCAAAACGTACGGTTGCAATTTTGAAATGCTTTAGAGAAGCTGAGGACACAGCGCAAGTTTAATTCAGCGACCTTGCCAAAAACCTTAGTAATGTGGTCAATGGTTTTAACAAAAAGCCGCTTAAAAAACGAAAATACCCCTGCAGTTAACAGAATTGATTAGCATTAACTCAAGCAACCTGCTCTGGGTTCAAAATGTTCACTGACCTGTTTCTCCACCTGGATTGATTGTTTTTGGGTTTACCCAATGGCATGGCTTTCAGTCTGAATAAGATGCAATAGACTCTGAATGTGCAGAAAATGTAAGCTGTGTGAAACTGCTCTTTCCTTTGCTGAGGTCACCTTCAGTCTACATGAGGGATTCAGACATAACCGCTTACGAGTGAAATTGCTCAAAAATACAGAGAGAGAGAGAGAGAGAGATGAATCTGGAATGGTCTGCCCAAGATTGGGTTTATACAGGAAAAAAAGATTGTTTTATTGCTGTGTTAAAGTAAGTGTTGCGGAGTTTAGAGAAAGTAAATAAAAGATGACTCAAGCAATATTCAAAAGATACCCAGTTTGTAGTTTCATCCTTTTAAAGCCTTTGTGCGGATCTTTGCAATCAGCTGCCAAATATAAAATAAAGCAGCTTACTAAAACAGCCCACCTTTTGTCAGTTTTACATAAGTAGGCATTTTAAAAATAGTATTTTGGCCTCTCATACATTGCTGCTTAAACATATGAAAAAAAAAATCTATAAATGAATTCTATTAGTCTAAATAAAATAAATACATCTAAATCTTGTCCTTTTATAAAATACAAAAAAAAAAGTTTAAAAAAGTTTAAAATATAACATATTAAATGTATAAAAACATGCTTAAAAATTTGGCCTAATAATTATAAAAAATAACTACATATAAATTGAAATACAATTTTGTTAATCTAATGCACTTCCATTTAAAAATATATAAAAAAAATACAACTTTATAAATAGAAATCATAATAAATAGAAATAACTCTAGCTCTTAAATTTAAATTTATGCATTTAGCAGAGTGACTTACAGTGCATTCAGGCTATCAATTTTTACCTATCATGTGTTCCCGGGGAATCAGAGGGGGATTTCTGTCACTGTGTAAGCTGCCATGTGCATACACACATGAACCCCATAATAACAGCATTTGCTGTCCACCCTCCATTCCCTCTTTCTCCATCTGCACCTCTTAAAATATTTTCCTGTATTTCCCTTCAATACACCTCAAATACAGTCATTTACACACACATGCACAGCATCTCTTACGGGTGACCTGTAATGTCCAGTGAAAGACAGAAAGAGAACTGATATCCTGCCGTGCTAAAAGGCACATTCAGGTTGAGAGAGAGAGAGAAAGAAAGAGAAAGCATCCACATGGCTCTTTACAGTCGTCCTGCACCTGCGGTCAGTGAACTGATATTCAGAAATAAACATCGCCAAATTCAGTCGTCCAGTACAGAGAGCTACTTTCATGCACTATAATCACTCACACTGTGTTCCCGTCACTCTCTCTGGGTTACATGTACACCTGAAGTGTTATATCTGACTGATATCATTCAGATATTACCATTCAGCGGGTTCAGCACACAGACTCAGAAGTGGTAGAGCTAACAAAAGCGTGTTGATTGTGTCTGCTGCAATTACACTAAATGGCAGTGTGTGTACATGGGTTGTGTTGACTTTTTTCAGGTCTGGGGTTTAATATCTATACGTGTACCCATAATGAAAACTTACACTGCACTTACCTGACAGACACATCTACACACACACACAAAAAATTATTTAACTTCATGCTGCCAGACTTCTGCCATAAGTAATCTGACTGACATGTAAATCAAAACCACTGTAAGATATATACCACATATTTAACATATAAACAACAAATTAATAAGATATATTATTTAAAATATAAAGCACATTTTCTGTAAATATTTTTTATGTCAATTAAGACCAGTTAATGTATGAACTTTATGTACATCTTAATCTAGCTACTTGAAAATCTCCACTTTTGGGATCCGAAAGAGTGTTTGGAAATTATATATACACTCGCCGGCCACTTTATTAGCTACACCTGTTCAATTCCTTGATAACACGAATTGCTAATCAGCCAATCATATTGCAGCAATTCAATGCATTTAGGCTTCTAGATGTGAATCAAGACGACTTGCTGAAGTTCAAACTGAGCATCAGAATGGGGAAGAAAGGGGATTTAAGTGACTTAAACGTGGAATGGTTGTTGGTGCCAGACAGGCTGGTCTGAGTATTTCAAAAACTGCTGATCTATTGGGATTTTCACGCACAACCACCTCTATGGTTTACAGAGAATGGTCCAAAAAAGAGAAAATATCCAGTGAGCAGCAGTTGTGTGGACGAAAATGCCTTGTTGTCAGAGGTCAGAGGAGAATTGGCAGACTGGTTAGAGAAGATAGAAAGGCAACAGTAACTCAAATAACCACTCGTTACAACCAAGGTATGCAGAATACCATCTCTGACCGCACAACACGTCGAACCCTGAAGCAGATGGGCTACAGCAGCAGAAGACCACACCGGGTACTGCTTCTGTCAGCTAAAAACAGGAAACTGAGACTACAATTCACACAGGCTCACCAAAATTGGACAATAGAAGATTGGAAAAACGTTGCCTGGTCTGATGAGTCTCGATTTCTGCTGGGGCATTCAGATCCAAATTTGTAGGGTCCGAATTTGGCGTAAAGAACATAAAAGCATGGATCCATCCTCCTTTGTCTCAACGTTTCAGGCTGATGGTGGTGGTGTAATGGTGTGGGGGATATTTTCTTGGCACACTTTGGGTCCCTTAGTACCAACTGAACAGCGTTTAAACACCATGGCCTACCTGAGTATTGTTTCTGTCTATGTATATCCCTTTATGACTACAGTGTACCAATATTCTGATGGCTACTTCCAGCAGGATAATGCACCATATTACAAAGCTCAAATCATCTCAGAACATGTCAATGAGTTCACTTTACTCAGATGGCCTCCACAGTCACCAGATCTCAATCCAATAGAGCATCTTTGGGATGTGGTGGAATGGGAGCTTCACATCGTGGATGAGCAGCTGACAAATCTGCAGAAACTGAGTGATGCTATCATGTCAATATGGACAAAAATCTCTGAGAAATATGTTTCCAACACCTTGCTGAATCTATGCCATGAATAATTAAGGCAGTTCTGAAGGCAAAAGGGGGTCCAACCTGGTTTTAGCAAGGTGTACCTAATAAAGTGGCCAGTGAGTGTATGTATGTATGTATGTGTGTATAGATGTAATACAAATAATATAAATCTAAATATATTTAAATGTATTTAAAAATATTATTATTAAAAATAATACAACATAGCTTTTATAAAATATATTTTCTATATATTTCTAAATATTATTATATATTATAACCCACTGAAGCTCTTTATTAATGCTGTTATGATTTTGGACTACGTTTACTTTTGTTTTAAATACATTTTAAAAAGTTTTTTTTGGGAGCAAGCCTCAGACCAACTGCAGGAATGAGTAATTAAAACCATTTTAAGATTATTTTAGTCAAAAGGGCTGAAAAATCATAATGATATGTCAATGCGTTTGTAAATTACAGCATTTTATGTCAAAATTCTAAATGGCCAACGCCCAAAATGGCTGACATGGGAAAAATGGATATCATTCAACTTGGCATGATGCATCGAATCTAAAGTGACCAGTTTTGTCATTTTTGGCTCAACCATTTAGAAGTTATAAGCAAAAACATGCATTTTTCATATCTCCTAAGACACACCAAGTTTGGTCTTAATGTGTCTAACCGTTGTGGAGATATAGCCTCACATGCATTTTTACATGCTTTTTGTTAGAATTTTTTCACGTGTTATTCACGAACGGTTGGTCGAATCAACTTGAATTCCATAACTTTTTGCCAGCATGGTCTGAAGATAATCTGGTTCAATTTCATGACAATCGGTGCAACGGCCTAGGACGAGTTAAAAAAAGTAGGTCTTTACGGAAAATTTTAAATAAAAAATAAAAACTAAACCTTGCGATTTTTGAATTTTGGAGTTAATTCAACTCGCCAAGTATTCAGAGGGGAAAATTCATTTTCTGGCTTATGGTTCAAAAGTTATTAGCATAAACATGAGTGCAACTTTGGACAAGTGGTGGCGCTTAAAAGTAAAATCTTTTAAAAAGTGCTCAAAAACTTTGTGAACAACTATGCACACGACTTTGCACTAACAATGCAAAGGTTATGAGATTGATTATAGGGAACAAGTTAACTGTTCAAAATGTATACTTTCTGTACAAGTTGCTTTGGAATAAAAATGCCAAATGCATAACTGTAAATGTAAACTAAAAAGTTAGTGTGATGGTAAATATACTTCATTATTTGAAAGATACAACAAAACAGAATGCAATAGACCTTGAAACTTTTCCGAAATCCAGTGATTAGTTCTAGTTCAGAAGTGCACATTTTAGTAATACAGTACTTTGCAAACACAACTGAGAAAAGTTTGCGCATCCAGACTCTTAGACGTTACAAGAGCCAGTCAGTCAGGGTAGAGCTAATGCCACTTGCTGTGTTTGTATGCAATATGAATAAGACAGTCAGTGAACAGATCGTGAGTGTTATTGTTGGGGTTACCTGGGGTTAAGGACCATGCTCAAGCTCACAATGGTGGGTCACTCCTTGATGGGATCAAAGCAGCAACCTTCTGGTTACCAGCCTTAAATTTTAAGCACAACACCTTTTCTAGACTAGCATCAAAATAAAACAAAAGACGATGATGTTCATGAATGCAAATTGGAATAAACTATTTTTAAGCTGTTTTTGGCTCAGCAGCAGGGTCCTAAAGCCCTATGGGTTCAGGGAGGGTGGTACAGAAAGAGAGAGAGTCTGTTCTCCTCCTCTGTTCTCCAAATGTCCTGTAGGTGTCTGTGTTAGAAGCGTGTGGCAGATGGGAATAGGTTTGTTTAGGAGTGTGGGGCCAGAGTTTCTGCCAGCACATACTGGCAGCACGTAGATTTAATTACAATCACAGTATGGCAAACACTAAACGGCCACAGGCTACATCCACCCTGTTTCATCAACACTTTATCTCCTTATTTTCTTTTTCTTCCACAGATGGAGACGCTTTCTTTTGGCACTAAGCACTAATAGGGTAGAAAACTTTTAAGAAATTAAGTCTTCTTTTCTTTTTTATGGCAGATGAAAGGAAGTGTTTAACCTTCAGAAAATATTGATCATCACCCTCGTATTGATCATTAAGAGGTAAGACTAAATATAATATGAGACTAAATATAATATGAGAAGTTTGTTTATTTATTTTTCTCTGCCTCTTTCTCCTCTTCCTAACACTGTGCAGATATAGCCAAAATATAGGCTAGGAACAAAAATGGCCAAATATAGGCTATGAGAAATAAGAAATAATCTCAGACATATAATATCTCGATTCTGTTCTGCATAGAATTTAAACGTGTTGTCAGACCAACCAGAAATACCAGCTAAAAGTAGATCCTCCCAGCATGGGTGGAGGTAAAGGTCTGGTGACACTTTTACATGTAAATCAGCATTGTTTGGGGCCACTGCTTCAGCCTGTGTTTGTGTGTGCACAGGGTCCCGAAATAACCTTTCAGATGGATACACTAATTAAAGCTGTGAAAACCCTGTGTGAAAAAGCTCCTATTACATGATCCCTCTAAGCTGCCAGTGAAGTGAGCCAGTGTTACTGCTCTTACAAGAACACACTGCAGCAGTATCACGGTTCGGTCGTATCCGGTGCCATTAAATTATATACTAAAATAAACTTACAGACAAACATGCTAGACAAAATGCTAGATAGAACGCTTAATGAAAATAAATAGACAGAATGAAAGCGGAACAATGGAACAATGTCTATCCATTAATCCATCCATCAAACAGACATAAAATGGATGGATGGATGGATGGATGGATGGTTGGATGGATGGATGGACCGATGGATGGATGGATGGATGGATTGATGGACAAATGTGATAGACTAAATGCTTGATAGAATGATAAATGGACTTAAATAGACAGAAAGTTAAGTGGAACCACAGACGGACGGATGAACTGACAGAAATCTGTCTGTCCATTCGTACTTCCATCCAACCATCCATCCATCCGTCTGTCTGACAGGGATAGACAGGCAGACAAATATGATAGACAACATACTAGATAGAATGAGAAACAGAACAGTGGATGGATGGACAGATACATAGATAGATTCCAAATAAAACAGCAGCTGTGTGTAGCTATCTTTCCCTCTCCATCTAATACTGCGATCACTGCTAGAGGACGCAGGTCAACAAATGCTTCCTGTTAAAGCTAAAAAGAGCTACAAAACACAAGAGGCCTTCACTGTGACAATCCTGTCTGTAACAGCCACCCAGGAACATCAGACAAGATGTAAAAATACCATCTAATTCAGGCTGAACAAAACAAAATCTCTGACTGTGTTGTGAAATGGGTGGCATTGTGACACCATCTCTGTTCCATCGCTGCCCCTAATTTGCGACTGCTCTGGTACTTTAGCTGCCTAGCATCAGAGCACGATCTCATTATACAGACTGGGCCTAGTTGGAGGCTTGAAAATGAAACTGATTGTCCTTTTTTCTGCTCTTAAATAAGCCAGAATAATACAGACACGCCGCAGCCAACGACAGCAAGCACACCTGTCGCTCTCGTCATGCCAACATGGGCCTTTTAGACACTAACAAGCTAGCGTTTGGCAACGTTTACATTCATTTAACTTTCCCCACTGCATGCTGGGAGATATAATTAGGGGAGGAATGAAGGGGCCACACTTGAACAACATCACAGGTGACAGCACTAGAAACTAAAACGCTGGGGTTTTAGCACGGAAATGAGAGGTGATTGGATCTAATTTAAGGGGCGGCAGAAAAATGAATGGGAAAGGAGACACAGCTTTGTATATACTCGGGGGAAAAAAAGAGTTACAGGCAAAAAACATGGCTGACTGGATACGCCGGCTCACCAACTCACCTGACCTGACCTGACATGTTTCAAAACTGTGCATGTTCTTCCATTAAGATGCTACTATAGTTTAGCCTAAAATCTCAATCAATTTTAGTGAACTGGTTCATTCAGATGGATGGATGGATGGATGGATGGATGGATCGGTGGAGATGTGGAGATAGATAGATAGATAGATAGATAGATAGATAGATAGATAGATAGATAGATAGATAGATAGATAGATAGATAGATAGATAGATAGATAGATAGATAGATAGATAGATAGATAGATAGATAGATAGCAACAAAAACACCTGTCACAAACATGGCAACCTAAATACAGCAATATTTTGCTTTTATTTTACACCATATTTATTCATTTAGCACATACTTTCATCTAAAGTGACTTACAAATGAGGAATAATACAGCACAAGTGATTCATCCTGCATTGATTTTGTTTTATAATGCATGTCAAGTCTTCTCCTCAGTAGAAATAACGTCTATTCATCAAGATTCACCAGAGATGAAGAAACATTACTATTATTGATGTGATGGTTTGGAAGTAGCACTCCTGAGCGCCACATAAACACTTTATGCTAAAACCCAGTTGCTAATGTGAGAAAGCAACTATTCACATTCAAGACAGGAACAAAAGCATCATTTAGATTCTCTTTTCTGAACAACGAAGAGGAACAGAAGGGGCTCTAATAAAAAATTTGACAATGGAAAGTTTTAAACTTTAACATGGTGTCTAAACTAGATGTGAACCGCATGTCACGATTCATGTACAGTGCAGCGACTTGTGTTTTTTTTTTTTTTTTTACCTGTTTATAGAAATGATATTTAGAATTTTAACCATATGTACAATACTATTAAAAAATTTGGTCAGTAAGATTTTTCTGTGTTCTTGAAAAAAGCTTTATGCTCAACAATGGCGCATTTATATGATAAAAACACAGTAAAAAAAAAAAACATTAATATTGTGAGATATTATTACAATTTAAATGATCTGTTTTCTATTTTATACTTTAAAATGAAATGTATTAATGTGGTGCAAAGCAGAATTTTTAGTCACATGATCCTTTAGAAATCATTTTAATATACATATTTTTGGTTTAAAAAGTTTTGGTTTTGGTTTTGGTTTAAAAAGTCATTATAAATTCTAAAAACTATTTTTATTGAAATGATGATGAATTCAGGATTCTTTTATAAATAGAAAGTTTCAAAAACAGCATTTATTTTAGATAAAAAATATTTTGTAACATTACAAACATCTTTACAGTCATTTTTAAATCAATTTAATATATCCTTGCTTAAAAAAAATAATTTCCTTTTCAATCATATTCACCCCAGATTTTTGAACTGTAGTGTATACATACATAATTATAGATACACTGAAATTGTTTGCAATTATTTCAGTGTAAAATAATCTTTTCTTATGTAATAAACAGACTGGATGAGCCATGTTCAAAGAAGTAAAATAAAGCCAAAATGCACATTTAAAATTCAATATGTAACACACATAGATGAATTCTATATTGATTGACAATCACTTGACAGAAGAATTGTTTGAGTAGATTAATAAAGGTAAGAATTTATTTAACTGTATCATAGTGCTGCTTCAGACTTTTTATAAAAGAAATAAGATTACAGCGATTTTACAATGGTTTAAGGGGGTTACATATATACATCAGTTATTTTACATTGCATCTGTTTTATTATACCACTTCTAAAGTATCATATTTTCTATTTTATGTAATCATATATTCATCACTTCTGTTCCTGGAGGTCAGTAAAGCCTGCACTAAATCCTTCTTATTTTATAGCACACAACTGTGCAAAAAAAGCATGTCAAAATGTATTAAAATGAAGTGTCATCAAACATAACTGACTAACGTATCAAAGGCAAGTCAACATCATCTTCCTCTTCCACAAGGTAAAATCCTTCAAATCACCTTTGTGAACATGTGAAGATGAGTTATTGATCCAAAGGTGTCATAAAGCACACAGTTATGTGTGTGCAGTGTGTGTGTGTGTGTGTGTGTGTGTGTGTGTGTGTGTGTGTGTGTGTGTGTGAGTCATATGTGATGCAGTCTGAACCATCCCCTCTTGACCTGCCCTCCTCTTTGTCAAACAACACACATCAGTGTTCATCTTTCATTTCCTACCCTCCTGAGACAGTCTCAGAGACATTTTATATATATTATTTTTAGTCTTTTTCATTAGATTGTTCATGACAGAAGGGAGAGAAATTTATTAAAGAGAGGGAGGAGAAACTGTCAGTGTTGGGAAGTCACTCAAAAACTTCAAGCAATGAAGCAATCTCTTAAGTACAAACACGTATTTGAAAAACACGGGTGAGAAACAACTATAGATAACTACACTGAGTATGTTTAATTAGGTAATACCATTTTTTTATATTTTGATTAAAACATATAGTATCACGGTTTCCACAAGAATTAGAAGTAATTATTAGAAGTAATTTACACTGAAGACTGGAGTAATGACACTGAAGCTTTGCATCTCAAGAATAAAAGTATTAAAATAGAAAAGTTATTTTAATTTGCAATAATATTTCACAATATGATTGTATTTTTTATCAATTCCAATACAGCCTTGGATTCTGAGGGAATTGTTTCAGTAGTGAACATTAATTGTGTAATTTATCAGAGCAGCTTTTTTCTACACAAAAAAACTATGGGGATCTCAGTGTTTTATTGATATTCTAAATTTATTTATTTACTTATATTTCATTAAAAACACAGTTGTAATGAGGAGTCAGAGACGTTCGGATCCAATTGCAGTACCGTATTTTTCGGACTATAAGTCGCACCTAAGTATAAGTCGCATCAGTCTAAAAATACGTCATGACAAGGAAAAAACATATATAAGTCACACTGGACTATAAGTCGCATTTATTTAGAACCAAGAACCAAGAGAAAACATCACCGTCTACAGCCGCAAGGGGGCGCTCTATGTTTTCAGTCTAGGCTACAGGAGCACTGAGCAGCATAGAGCGCCCTTTCGCGGCTGTAGACGGTAATGTTTTCTCTTGGTTCATTTCTCTTGGTTCATGTCAAATTAATTTTGATAAGTCGCACCTGACTATAATTCGCAGGACCAGCCAAACTATGAAAAAAGTGCGACTTATAGTCCAGAAAATATGGTATATTTATTGGAGAATGGTCAGACAGGCACTAATCAGATTACAGCGTCAAGAATGTCAAAGGATATCCAGAATCAGAAACAATACCAGGCAGAGGTCAGGGCAGGTGGCAGAGAATCATAGGCGTATAAACAATCCAAGATCAGACACAGAAGGAACAAACACAAGGAAACTGCTCGGAAATATCCGACTAGGCTAAACAAGACTTCGCAATGATAGAGTCCAAACACAGTATATATAGGGGAGTGGTAATGTGGAACACCTGGCGGTGATTAGCCCTAGGCACGGGATTATGGGAAACGGAGTTCATGGGCACTCCGGCTGACGATTGTAACAACAGTGATGAACATGAGCATTTAACTAAATGCATCCATACAGAAAAGAAACCATGTGGAAACTTCTATTAAACTTAATTCAAGCCATCTCATTGAAATGAATTGTGATTGTGAATGATTCTGAATCATTCTGATTGTGAATGAGTTTAATGAGACAAAATGCAAGCTCTTTTCAAGCTATACCGGAAAAGCTAAACTATTCTGAAAACAGTTAAACTACTGTCATGATTTCAGAGAGTGTGTTTGATCAGCCACCTCAGTTTGTTCGCTTATAAAGCTGCATATGCAGTCCAGCCTGACATAAACTCCAGCAACAGCGTTTTGTCATGCAACACAGCTATTTGTTTAATAAAGTGGCTTGTTACTGGAAAATGCTATTTTGAACACTAGCCGAGCTACTGTCATGCTACAGAAGATGTAGTTAAGTTATTAGTGTTGCTACTTTTAGCCAGTTACTCCGCAGCACTGTACGCACAACGGCTCTGACACAGTTTCAAATACATGACTTGTTCCACCATTTATTTAAAATCATCCAGTATTCATTATGCACAATTTAATTATTTTTCATGTTTGCCATTTTTGATAAACTGCTTCCTCTCTCTCTCTCTCTCTCTCTCAACTGCTTTCTTTGTCTTTCCATCTTCCGTCTGTCATGGCCTTAACCCCCATTTTCTTCTCTGAATAACAATATTTCTGCTTCAAGAGAAAAAATGGCCCTGTGCGTATGAAGGTGACTGCACCCTGGGTGTGTTGGACGTGATTCTATTCTCTCTGCGTGAGTGTGTGTGTGTGGGGGGGGGGGGGGGGGGTGTTGAAAACAAGAAAATGTGTACATTGATCCAAAACGTCAAAAATTTCCCCATTTGCAGAATACAGTTCACAACTTCATGAATAAAGTGGCGAAAGTTTATGTTCTATTGTGTTGTAATATTATATTAGGATTTTGCTAGCCTTGAGTTTTATCCAGAAGATCAGCACACCAGAATGCAAGCAGAGAGTGTTACATCAATATTTCTATTACTGAACGTGTTCGTTAAACCTCACCGTTATTTTCCTGGAGTCCCAGGGGTGATGTGAGAATACTATATCCTGTAGCAGATCTTTGAATCGCTGTCATTTTGCTCAGAGCTCTGGGGATTAAAAAAGATTACACTGAAGCTTTATCTTACAGAATCAAAACCTAATTGTCAGTATTATGAGAAACAGAGAATACATGTACTGTGGACAATTATACTTCAGGTGAAGGAAGATCCACCCTCCCTCCAGAGTCCATTTTAAACGTTTTCCATTTGGTCATACATAAATATAGAGGTCATATTCATTCACTTCAGTTTATTTTACTCTGACTGAAATGGCATAACTGATGAATGATTTTAATTGACAATAATAACTTTTATATAGTTTCATATTACTACAGTATTACATATTGTAATTATAATTCTAATATTAAATATTATAATATTAAATCAGATATTTTAAATTAGCTTTTAGGTCTACACTTTCACTTTTAGTTTAAATTGTAGTAATTTATTAGTTATATATATATCTGTTCAGCTTGTATCATTTTTATTCATTACAGTTTAGGTTTTAATCATTTTAGTACTGACACTTACAGTATTTTAAGGTAGTTGTCAATGCAATGTAAACAGCATTGTTATTTCTTATTTTTATTTATCTAAAAATCTAAATATTATCTCATATTTATTTCATCTTAATTTTAATTAACAAAAAAACATTTTTAATAGGTTTAGTTAATAACAATGCTATTTACATATTATTTTAAAAAAAGAATAAAAATAAAATAAAATAATTTTACTTTATGAAAATTTTTGAAGTAATTTTACAACATTAATGGATTCAGTGGGAACCAGTAATAAAAGGAAAAAAACACAATAATGGGATCCTGCTGCTAGCAGCACCTCATCACCTCTTCCATAAATCATAACAGCAGGGAACCCGTTTCCCTGTGTGTGAACGAGGTGTCCTCAAGATCCAGGTAAAGATCACTAATAACCACCGGGGCCCTCAACCTCTGGGCCTATCACAGTCTGACCTTATCTTACCCGGTATGACACAGTGCCACATTTTGTTACGAACCCCGTTCATTTTCACTAGACCTTCCTGGACACTTTATTTCCAGTAATCGATAAAACAAAAGCATTTCACAGGCATGTGATGTTACTCTCATAGAGTCTGTCCTGACTCTTTGCTATTGGCTTCACTGTCAAGTAATATTTAACTTAGTCTACTTCAAAAACAGCAATTTCTTACCACCTCATTGCTGAGGAATATAATGTAGCGATCTAGTATCTAGGCTAATTTATTAATAAAAATAACAGGGAAGCGTTGACAAGTCTATGTGCGATCTGCAAAAGAGTCACTGAGATGAATCAAAATGCTAAAAATAGAACAGTTTTACATTGCATTTCATAGTAGCCAAATGAATGTTCAAAACTGTTTGCGTTCACCTCGCAGAAAACAATCCCATCATGCTGAAACTTTAGCAGTGCGGGTCATCCATCTATCTGTCCTGGTTTCTTTCTGCCTAAATGTATAATATATAAACAAAGCTATATGTCTCTCGGTTATCTTCTTGATGTAGACTCTGATAGATGTTCTCCTTCATTACAGCACACATATGCTGGACTGCAGCTGAGCAAACATAGCAAGCGGCTGCAGGGAAGATATCACACATTAGGTCAGCATTATTTATTTCTCCACAGATAAGATGTAGTATACATCCAAGGTGCAATATATATATGTGAGTGAATGGAGACTGACTGACTTGGCATTTGTTCGTATTATAGGTAATGTATATCTTCAGAGGGAATTACACAATTTTTTAAACAATAAACTTGAAATTACATTAACTATAAGATCATATATCATCACTAAATCTCACCACACTCAGTTTGTCTTAAAAGGTTTACACTTTATTGCTAAATTCAGTTTCTCTATGGAGAAAATGAATGAGATTTTCACCTCGTTTCTGTCTGTGATTTGTTACATCCACGTGTGTATGGACGCTTTACAAGCCTATATTATCCTGCAGTAATTCACTGCCTAAAAGAGCCCTAACTCTGATGGAAACTTGGAGCTTGCGTAGTAATAAAGAATTTATCTACATGTTCAGCGGGCCACGTTCCAAACTAAATGGATAGAAGAAAAGGAAACTCTGTCAGTAAAGTGGCCTTACAGTTATTACAGTTAATACTTAACCAGCTGACATGGTGAAGGAGAGCTACATTAAGCTTTACAGTACTTCAAATTGAATAAACTGCAAAAGAACCTGTCCCGTCTGAAAAAAGGTCAGTGTAATTTATGAGCCCTTGAAGCATTAACCTGTCTGGTTTAATTTACCAAGCAGGTTTGCATTTTGACTGAGGACTCGTGGTTTTTTACTACCTAATACATCTCTGTCGAACTCACTCCCCCGTTAGTGAAGAGGGCTGATTACCTCTGATATATCAGAGCCAACTGGTGAAAGTGAAGCACCAGAGAGAGAAAATCAGTTCACGCACACCTGTTATTACACATATTCATACAGGCATGTTTAACAAGGCCAGGCAGCAATTACAAGTAATAAATGACAAGAGGGGAAAGTATCTATGACTTTAAAACGATGCCAACCGGCCCAGCGCCGACCTCCAGCCTCTCACTCCTGTCGTGTAGCTGACGAAGATGTAGAGGCCTGCAAACCTACAGACCAAGTGACTAACGCTGACTTCATTTCTGCCTCATCCATCTTGCTGTGGTTATCAGAGCTTAAAGCCAGATCCTCAGAGCAGCGGCTACAGGGAAAACCAAGTAGAAACATGAAGGAGTAAATCAGAAATGAGGACACACATCCCAGGACGGCTTATGAATTCACTGATTGGACAGGGAGGTGTGTGTTTTGTTTATTTTTTTGCTAAATCAACAAACATAACTGCACCTAATCCAAATATTAAAAAAATAAAGAAATAAAATAACACAAATTAAATTGTACATATAATTAGTGTCGAGATAGTTCAAGCTCTAAAGGGACAGTTTGCAGAAAATTTTATTTTTAATGTATTCATTCCTTGCATTGTCATGGATGTCAAAGCTGATCTGTAAAGCAGAAGAAAGTAAGTCATACAAGTTTGGAATGAAAACAGGATGAGTAAATGGTGACAGAATTTTAATTTCTAGGTAAACTATCCCAAATGTACGCATGTCAAGATTTAGCGGCTGTCCTTTCCTTAAAATATATGTCTTATGGAAGTATACATATATATGGAAGCTTGTTTGCACATTGAGATAAATTTAAATCAATCAATCAATCAAAAGAGTAATTGCGATTTTTCTTGTAATTCTGAGATTTAAAAAAGTCAGAATTGTGAGATATGGGGTGCGTTCTCCGAAACTACCTTAACGCTACGTCGTTCTTAAGTTGTACCTTAAGAAGTACCTTATCGTTAATACGTGGTTTCCGAAACCTTCTTAGTTAAGTATACCTTCTGTAAGTCATGCGTTCGTAAGGTTGGTCTGGAGCGCTCTTAGCTATACCTTATCGCTGCTGACGGTTCATACCGCTAGTGGCCACCACTATGCAAAAAGATTTTTTACATCACAGTTTAATTACACATAGAAAATGTTATATTATATATAATATATATATAATGTATAATGCACTAATTTAATATTATTAATTTAATATTATTACTTTATTTTACTTTAAAATTATACACTAATTTAATATTATTAATTTAATATTATTAATATTATTAATTTAATAATATTATATTAATATTATATTTAATATTTATATTTTAATATTTAATAATATTATAATATATTATAATAATTTAATATTATTATATTTTACTTTACTTTAAAATTACATTTTTACTTTACTTTAAAATTATATATTGCTGAGAAAGACCTCAGTGTGGCTTGGCGATCTCTTTTTGCGGACTTTTTCCCCCTACATAGTGAATGTCGGCATGTCTCTCATGTTTGCGCTTTTATTGAGGAAATCATCAAATTACACAAATGATCGATTTACGCCAATAATGTGATACGGCTGGTGGATAATAAGCATACGTTGTGGAGAACATTAACACACTTATGGCCGTGAGGGTTTGGGATTGTACACTTGCTAAATTATAAACACATACTCATATTTATTTCTGCATGTACTTATTTCAATAAGCCCCGATAAATGCAGTTTGTACTATTTCTAAAACGCTTTTTTATAAAGAACATTGTTTTCTCAATACTTTACCTATACCGCTGTGAAGGAAAGAGCGCACACGCATCATCGAGGCGTCGATATCAACCTATTCAGCACCTCCACCATGGACAGCAACTGCTAAGGTCGAACTTAAGAAGGTTTACCTTAAGCAACATCCTAAGGTATAGTTCGGAGAACACACGTAGCAAAGGTATACCTGTAGTTAAGGTGTATCTTTTGAGTATTCGTAGCGCGCTAAGAGACAACGTTATCGGAGAACGCACCCATGGACTTTAGCTACTATGGGAAAAAACACTTGTGGGATAAAGTTGCAACTGCCTTTTTTTCATTTTGGAAACAAGCAAAACGAAACAACACAACTGCGAGATGTAAACTCAGATTTACAAGATAAAAAAATTAATAAATAACGGAATTATGAGAACAAGACTTCTGTAAATGAGTTTATATTTTATAGTTATACTCAGCATTGTGGGTTAGATAAAAAAAAAAAGTTGCAATTACCAGCTCAGTGTTTTTTAACAAATCTTTGGGGTCAATGAAAGAATTATTCATAATCATTCAAATAAATAAAAAACAAACAAATACTCAATCTGCACCAACTGGTATAATGAAGTACATAAAAGTCACCAAATGAATCAGAGATGTAGCCAGTTACACCATAATGAGCAATCATCCATGAACAACTGTTGCATATTCTGCACATTCAAGTCAAAAACATCCTCCCCCTCATCCTTAAGCTACTCATGACATTCATACACCTGACATAAACCGATGCTGACAGATGTACACTTTAAGAAGGGTGTTCAGCTGTGTGGGTCACTTATGAACCTCAGCAGAAAATTAGCACATAAGGAAAATTGCACCGAATGGATGTGTGTAGGAGTAACTGCATATTAAGCTCTGAAACGTAAATGAGTCACTTGCTGGTCGAAAGCCTCTTGTTAGTAGTTCTAGTGTCTAGGAATAATAGAATCAATCAGTTTGTACATTTCTTTTTAAATTTGTAATTAATTTGTGATTACAGACAAGTTCTGCTTGCCAAATTGCATTTTAAAGAGCTGTTCTTTAAAAAGCAAATATTAAACATGTAAATATTGAACTGTATCAACAGTTCCATGCATTATTATATTTTGCTTTCTTATTGGCCCAGTTAAAATGACAGGCTGCTGTGTTCCCTGTTGGAGCAAGAAATATTACATTAGTGCTCCTGACATACACTAGTCACTAGTTCTATTACGACGAGAACAGCGCAAGTGTCCTTAATAACTATCTTCAGAGAGGAATATTAGATCCGAATACTTCAAAGCATCCTCTCGGAAAGAGCAGGAGGGAGTTTCATCTCTGTCCTATGATTCAACTATTCCCATTGTCTTTCAAATACTTAATGAAAAGCCTTAAAGACAGAGTCTGTGCTGGCTGCTAATTGCCTGCATATCTGCGAAGCGTGACAGTCTCATTTGCAATACAAAAATTTAACACTGCAGTCAATCGGAGTGCGAAAAGGCAAAACGAGACAAGTCCAAGATGAAAGGATTTTAGCTGGCAGGGAAAGAAAAGAAGAGACACGCAGAGAGAAATGCAGCGGTGCTGGGGGAGACTGTTTGGAAGGAACATATTGGATCAAAAGGGAAGGTCATGGTAAACTCCATCAACGCTGCTAATGCAACAACTTTGCATAAGACAATTTATACAAGTCACATTAGATCAGAATGATGAAATACAAAATTAAAACTAGGGTATGAAGAAAAGTACAGGTAAGGTTAAAAAAAAGAAAGAAAAAACAGATCCACCACTTTTGTGCATTGTATTCATAATCCAGACGACAAATTAGAAATCTCAACTACCTGAAATTTACTGAAATGTAATTAAGAGCTGTAATACATAACATTACTTTTAAAAGCAGAACAGATTTTAAAACTCAAGGCATCATACACCTGCTGACATACAGTAGTTAAAAAACAATGTGTGTTCTAAAATCGATGCAAATATCAAAACTATTTGATATCCTCAGTATGGATGAAATCATAGTCTGAAGCTAAAAAATGGTCATCTAGTCTAGTCATCATATACTATGTGATTATATGTGAGGTATGTCAACTTAAATCTGGAAACTGACCAATGTTGGCAACTGACCAATGTTTTCCCACAGAATTGGCCTACCTTGACCTATACTGTTGCCATGGGTTTATTTATTTTTTTATTTTTTTGAAACATGATTTCTACTAGTAGAACTCACCTGGAAGGAGGTTTTGAACCCTGAATGATATTTTTAAGGGATTTTTGACTATCACTTAGGCTGTTTTTTTATGACTTGGCTACCCTGAAACTAGCGGACTATTGGCAACTTGCCCAGACTGTAAATCAGGGCAGAAATCATACAGTATATTCCAGCCTTAATAACATACTCCCGCTTGACACATTTCTGAAACCACAATTGTTTTTCCTTTTTTGAAGAATAGTCCACTGAAAAAAAGTGTCATCATTTATTATATAATTTCTTATTTAATCAGTTATTCCCAAACTGAAATCCATGATTCATCTTTTAACCTAACCCATCTGAAAAAAGACCCTTCAAGGGAGCTGATGGATCAGAAGTTTGATGGGAAGTTCATTTCTGATTCTGCTCAGGCAACATCCAACCAGCAGGTAAAAATTCACAGAAGTGCTGTGGCATACTGAAAGTAAAATCGCTGGATATGTCAGTAAAAACATCAAAGTTCTGCAGCATTTAATGACAGGAGAAAACACCTGAACATAAGAGAATCCCACAGTGACTGCAGTGACTTGAGCAAACCCAGAAATCATTATTCCTAATTACAACCCGAATTCCGGAAAAGTTGGGACGTTTTTTAAATTTTAATAAAATGAAAACTAAAAGACTTTCAAATCACATGAGCCAATATTTTATTCACAATAGAACATAGATAACATAGCAAATGTTTAAACTGAGAAAGTTTACAATTTTATGCACAAAATGAGCTCATTTCAATTTTGATTTCTGCTACAGGTCTCAAAATAGTTGGGACGGGGCATGTTTACCATGGTGTAGCATCTCCTTTTCTTTTCAAAACAGTTTGAAGACGTCTGGGCATTGAGGCTATGAGTTGCTGGAGTTTTGCTGTTGGAATTTGGTCCCATTCTTGCCTTATATAGATTTCCAGCTGCTGAAGAGTTCGTGGTCGTCTTTGACGTATTTTTCGTTTAATGATGCACCAAATGTTCTCTATAGGTGAAAGATCTGGACTGCAGGCAGGCCAGGTTAGCACCCCGGACTCTTCTACGACGAAGCCATGCTGTTGTTATAGCTGCAGTATGTGGTTTTGCATTGTCCTGCTGAAATAAACAAGGCCTTCCCTGAAATAGACGTTGTTTGGAGGGAAGCATATGTTGCTCTAAAACCTTTATATACCTTTCAGCATTCACAGAGCCTTCCAAAACATGCAAGCTGCCCATACCGTATGCACTTATGCACCCCCATACCATCAGAGATGCTGGCTTTTGAACTGAACACTGATAACATGCTGGAAGGTCTCCCTCCTCTTTAGCCCGGAGGACACGGCGTCCGTGATTTCCAACAAGAATGTCAAATTTGGACTCGTCTGACCATAAAACACTATTCCACTTTGAAATAGTCCATTTTAAATGAGCCTTGGCCCACAGGACACGACGGCGCTTCTGGACCATGTTCACAAATGGCTTCCTTTTTGCATGATAGAGCTTTAGTTGGCATCTGCTGATGGCACGGCGGATTGTGTTTACCGACAGTGGTTTCTGAAAGTATTCCTGGGCCCATTTAGTAATGTCATTGACACAATCATGCCGATGAGTGATGCAGTGTCGTCTGAGAGCCCGAAGACCACGGGCATCCAATAAAGGTCTCCGGCCTTGTCCCTTACGCACAGAGATTTCTCCAGTTTCTCTGAATCTTTTGATGATGTTATGCACTGTAGATGATGAGATTTGCAAAGCCTTTGCAATTTGACGTTGAGGAACATTGTTTTCCACAATTTTTTTACGCAGTCTTTCACAGATTGGAGAGCCTCTGCCCATCTTTACTTCTGAGAGACTCTGCTTCTCTAAGACAAAGCTTTTATAGCTAATCATGTTACAGACCTGATATCAATTAACTTAATTAATCACTAGATGTTCTCCCAGCTGAATCTTTTCAAAACTGCTTGCTTTTTTAGCCATTTGTTGCCCCCGTGCCAACTTTTTTGAGACCTGTAGCAGGCATTAAATTTTAAATGAGCTAATTAAGTGGATAAAAGTGTAAAATTTCTCAGTTTAAACATTTGCTATGTTATCTATGTTCTATTGTGAATAAAATATTGGCTCATGTGATTTGAAATTCCTTTAGTTTTCATTTTATTAAAATTTAAAAAACGTCCCAACTTTTCCGGAATTCGGGTTGTAATACTTCAGTGGTTTGATGAGTTTTCTTGATTCAGCAAAGCAACTCGAGAACTCTACAGATGACAACAACAAACTTGTGATGTTCCCCTAGTTTCTTACGGAGTTCAAAACCACAGAAAAGAGGGATCTAGTAGTTCAGTTCATGTTTTTCTGCAACCCATGCTCACTGGAAAAATGCCTGTAGCAAAATTTCAGCAAAATCATTTTAAGTTGCTTCCTGCATGTTTTGCGCCACTTTAAAAATTTCCACAAATGGAATGATATGAGTAAACTAGAATGTACATTTCCTGAAGAAAATGTGAGTGGTGCTTGCAGTGGCAAAACTCGCCCCTCTGTTGCTAGGGTGTTGCTATGTGGTTGCTAGGGTACCCGGGGTGGTTGCTAGGGTCATTGCTAGGATACCCAGGGTGGTTGCTAGGGTAATCAAGGTGGTTGCTAGGGTGTTGCTACGTGGTTGCTAGGGTACCCTGGGTGGTTGCTAGGGCAGTTACTAGGGTCCCCATGATGGTTGCTAGGGCCATTGCTAGGTTACCCAGGGTGGTTGCTAGGGTAATCGGGGTGGTTGCTAGGGTGTTGCTATGTGGTTGCTAGTAGGGCTGCACGATGTGTCGTTTAAGCATCGATATCGCGATGTACGAATCCACGATAGTCACATCGCAGGATGTGCGATGTAGGCTGTCGTAGTTGATCTGTTATTCATTAACTGTACGGGCCAGCTGCTCCCCGGTCCTTGACTAATGTGATTCGCAGATTAATTGCACAGCTTAACCATCATAGAGTGAAAGTTTTTTCATTGACAGGACTGAAAAACACATGCAAGTTTAACAGGGCAGAGAGAGAGAGCGCGAGAGAGACATAGAGAGAGAGAGCGCGCGAGAGAGACAGAGAGGGAGAAAGAGCGCGCGCGCGAGAGACTTTAAGATCTCTTTATTTACAAAAAAATTAAAGATATAACATTTTTAGTAAAAAAAAATTTTTACATATATAACCAACTAGAAATAAGAGCAATTAAAAAACAAAACAACCACAGAGTCTCAAGACTTTTACGATCAAACCTCACTCATGCATAAATTTGGAGACAGCCATCAATGTCAACATCACAAATAACATTCTTTATGCCCCATTTACCTCTGAAAACATCCAAGTCATTAACCAACTTGTAATAGCTAAACTCTATATTTATACGGGATTTTATTAACCCCTGTAACACTGCAACCACATCAGTTAATCCACCATTATTCAATTTTCTCTTTCGTGACAACCAAATTGACATTTTTGCTTGCCAAAATAAAAAAATTAATAAAACATGAACTTCTTTGTTTTTCCTGCTGTACTTAGGTCCATAAATAAAAAACATAGGCGCGCGAGAGAGACAGAGAGAGAGAGCGTGCGCGAGAGAGACAGAGAGAGACAGAGAGCGCGCGCGAGAGAGAGAGACAGAGAGCGCGCGCGAGAGAGACAGAGAGAGAGCGCGCGAGAGAGACAGAGAGAGAGAGAGCGCGCGCGCGTGAGAAAGACAGAGAGAGCGTGCGCGAGAGAGACAGAGAGAGAGAGAGCGCGCGCGAGAGAGACAGAGAGAGAGCGAGCCGTCTTCAAACAACAGGAGCGCTGTCTTGCTCTCTCTCCCTCTCACATATTAATCAATTGACGCGATGGTGTTGATGTTTAAATCATTTAAAATGAGAATGTAAGTGTGCTCACCCCATTTTTGTTTGTAAGAAAAAATATCGCAATATATATCGCAGAAAAATAAAATATTGCAATGTCATTTTTTCCCAATATCGTGCAGCCCTAGTTGCTAGGGTAACCGGGATGGTTGCTAGGCGGTTGCTAGGCAGTTGCTAGGATAATTTTGGTGATTGCTAAGGTGTTGCTAATATAAACCAACCCCCATGTCTGTATGATATTCTGATGCAGAGATACAGATCTTGCAATAAGGTTGCTAGGGTACTCTGTTTAGTTGCTAGGGAGTGGCTTGGCAGCTGCCAATGATGATACTCCAAAGTCTGCTTGCCAGTATGAATGATATAAACCAACCCCCATGCTTCTATGTCTTTCAGATGTTAAGATATCTCTCTATGCTTTGGGTCGCTAGGGTGCTCCAGATGGTGGCTAGGGCGTGGCTATGAAGTGTTGAAGGTGATTCACGATTGGCCGTTTGCTGCCCCGACTCAAATGAGCCCACCCTCATGTTTCTATGACACTTCTATCCAAAGATACTAATTTAAAATTTTTCAATGAAAGTCTATTGAGCTTGTTACTAAGGCACTCCATATGGTTGCTAGGGCGTGGCTTGATAACTTCATAGTGATCCTGAGAGACTGATTGGTTGCCTGATTAAAATGAGCCCAACCCCTTGTCTCTATGACATTGTGATCCATAGTTATGTTCAATACAAAATCCCTATGTAATTTCCCATTGTAGGGAAAACACACTGTTTCATGGGCGAGCCCTCCCTATACTTTGTATTAGGGGCAAATTTGGGGGGCTCTTGCGCCCCAGGGGTACAACTTATAACCCAATGCGTGGTATGTTCTCGCACAGCCTGATAGCCTCTCCAAATGTGGTTATTCACTTTTTTTTGCGAAATTCTCTCTCGGAGCTACGATCCGTCAAAGTAGGCCGCAATGCATTGTCTATGGGATTTGTCGCCCGATTTTTTGCCCGCCGGGCGAACATCGTACGCCCGATCGCTTATAAAAGTCATAGCACACGCCTGTTTCGTTGGTCTGTGACAAAAACTGCGGGACAAATTACGTGCCGAAATTTTTACGGATCTAGAAAAATAATAAGTATGTGAGATAATAATAGTGATGCTTTGCCTCCGGCAAGCACCACTAATAATAAGCACGGTGCATAGTAATAGTGATGCTTTGCCTCTGGCAAGCACCACTAATAAGTATGTGAGATAATAATAGTGATGCTTTGCCTCCGGCAAGCACCACTAACTAGATTGTACATTTCCTGAAGAAAATGTGAGTGGTGCTTGCAGTGGCAAAACTCGCCCCTCTGTTGCTAGGGTGTTGCAATGAGGTTGCTAGGGTGGGTGCTAGGGTACCAAGGACGGTTGCTAGGGCCGTTGCTAGGGTACCCAGGGTGGTTGCTAGGATAATCGGGCGGTTGCTAGGGTGTTGCTATGTGGTTGCTAGGGTACCCCGGGTGGTTGCTAGGGCGGTTGCTAGGGTCCCAATGATGGTTGCTAGGGCGGTTGCTATGGTAACTTGGGGGGTTGCTTTGTGGTTGCTATGGTACCCTGGGTGGTTGCTAAGGTGTTGCTAGGCGGTTGCTTGGGTGTTTTGGCTGGTTTCTAGGCTGTTTGCTATGGTATCCTGGGTGGTTGCTATGATGTTACTAGGTGGTTGGTAGTTGTCACAGATGGTCACTTTGTAGTTTTTATAGAGTTCTTAGCCCATTTGAGCACTTAGCTAATCACTATTAGCATGTAGCTAATCACTGCTAGCATGACTAGCATGTTGGAAGTCCAGTTTGCTAGCATGAGTCAAAAAAAACCAACCGCCATGTCTGTACGATGTTCTGATGCAGAGATATAGGTCATGCAAAATGGTTGCTAGGGTACTCCGTTTGGTTGCTAGGGAGTGGCCTGGCAGCTGCCAATGATGATACTCCAAAGGCTGCTTGACAATATATACAAACCCCCATGACTGTACGATATTCTGATGCAGAGATATAGGTCTTGAAAAATGGTTGCTAGGGTACTCTGGTTGGTTGCTACGGAGTGGCCTTGCAGCTGCCAATGATGATACTCCAAAGGCTGCTTGACAATATAAACCAACCCCCATGCTTCTATGTCTTTCAGATGTAAAGATATCACTCTTTGGATTTAGGTTGCTAGGTAGCTGTTAATGGTTGCTAGGGCGTGGCTATGAAGTCTTGAAAGTGATTTGTGATTGGCCGTTTGCTGGCCGAGTCAAAGGAGCCCACCCCTCATGTTTCTATGACACTTCTATCCAAAGATACTAATTTGATATTTTTCAATGGAAGTCTATGGAACTTGTTGTTAGGGTGCTCTATATGGTTGCTAGGGCGTGGCTTGATAGCCTCATAATGATCCTGAGAGTCTGATTGGTTGCCTGATTAAAATGAGCCCACCCCCATGTCTCTATGATATTGTGATTCAGAGTTATATTCGATATAGATCCGAAATTTGTACGGATCTAGAAGAAGAATAATAAGTATGTGAGATAATAATAGTGATGCTTTGCCTCCGGCAAGCACCACTAATTATGACAGAACTTAAAGAAGTAGTTAATTTCCAGAAATAAACATTTCCTGATAATTTACTTTAATTTAAATTTCTTCCCCTTTCCTCATTCAATTTATTTATTTTTTTTATTATTATTTATTTATTTATTTTTTTTGAGGAAAACAATCCAGGAATTTTCATGTACTATGGTTAAAAAGGTAGGTTGTTGTTTTCCCTTTTTTTAAGGGGTGTTTGACTTTCTTTGCGTGTTTACAAAGTGAAAATCTTCATACTGGAAGTGAACTAATCCTTTAAGATAGTTCTGTCTCTTTCCTTTAGACATTCTTGCAGAAAACCAGACTAAAAGTAGAAAAAAATATTTTGGGATGGTAATGCTGCTTTCTGGATTAAACATACAAACATAGTGATGTCATTAGACAGCATAGTAGTCAAAAATGTCCAGCCTTTTAAAAATGCCTTCTAAATCTCTCATTATGCTATATTACCACCAAATCTTGTAATCAATATTTTTGTCAACTTGGTTTCTCTCAATTGCCATGGGTTTAATATCTATTTTTACATCTAATTCGTTACGTGCCTCATAGATCTGAGCTTAGTTATCCTCAGTTTTTCGGAAGAAAAAAAGCAATATTTGTGGATTTTGGAAATGTTCACTCAAACACTGAAGTGCAGCTCAGATCAATGAGGCCTACAATCAATCAGTTCCAAAAGGAAATACAAGATATTTAAAAGGTTTTTTTTTTGTTTTGTTTTTTGTTTTTTTTTGACCGGGAACATCACAAGTGAAACTATTTGTTCTCTTCTAAAGGACCTAGGAGATGGACACATATCACTATGACAACTGCACGCACACACAAACACTCATCAAAAGGTCATGACCCCATAAACCTATAATCCTATCATGAGTTTGTTCCTCCAGTATTTGGAAGGGAGTAAATAGAATTTAAAGTGAGATAGCAAGCAAGTACAGAATTTATTTAAAGGTATAGTTCAGCCAAAAATGAAAATTCTGTCATAATTTAATAATACAAAAAAATATATATTTTGAGGAATTGGTTGGTAGGTTGGTAACCACACAGACAGAAGCCAATGACTTCCATGGTATGTTTTTTCCATACTGAGAAAGTAGAAAAGCAAAGACTGTTGAGACAAATAAAACATTTTGACTTGAGAAAGTCTTTTAATTTAAAAAGTCTTTATACAGACCTTACAGGCTCTGTGAAACTGAATTTAATTTAATGGTTCTGTTATACAGAAAAATTCAACGAAGAATTTTCTGTATTACAACAATCATATAATAGTATGATCTAAGTCTATATTTTAAATTGCATTTTCTTCTTAAATTTCCAGATTAAGTTTCATTTCATTACTTGTTTCATTTCTATTGTTCATCCTCTTGGTTTCTTTCATTTCTAATAGCACCATCCACCCGCTGTTCATATTATTTGTTCCAAATGTGTTTGTGAGCTGGCAGCAGAATTAATACCAGACATGCTGAGGTTGAGAGAAGAGAATAAAGCTCTGGTAATGTGTTTTGTAATGCATTGGTTATACTTCACAGTCAAAAAATAAAATAAAAAATAGATACAAAAAAAAGAGACATTCACCACTTTCAGCCAACAGACTCTACGCGTCGCCTCAAATTGGATTTTTATTTTTTTCTGCTGACAGCATTCGTTATGCTTTCCACCTCCATCCTGTTCATCATTTATTTATTTTGGCAAACAAGGCGCCTTTTCGGAGAGTTCTACCATGCGCGCACACACCTGGAAAGATTGAGAGTGACAGGATGGAAAGATGTACAGACAGACAGATGGACACAAACAAACAGATGAAGAGAGCTCGGCTCTGGGACTCCATAATTTAAATAAATTGAATGCCTCACGCTGAAAGACAGACAGCAGAGAGGAGGAGAAAGAGAAAAGGAGTGTCAGGGTGAGAGTCTGAGCAATTCATACATCTGTTAAGGTAAAACCCCAATTTTCCTTCCTTTCAGAAGCGATTAGTGGAGCAGAGAGCATCAAACCGACAGGAAAAAGACGTCTGTGTTCCAACTGCTGTCAGCTAATGAAAAGGTGTCATTGATGGAGAGTGCAAGAGCTTGATGCTGTGCCTTTTCCTTTTCTTTTCACAAGGAGATGACCATCGATCATTCTGAGAAAGTCAGAGAGAGAGAGAGAATGAGGAAAATCGGAATCCAGCTCAGTGATTCGATGGATCACGTGCAGCCTGAGTCATTAGCATGTTTCTCCATGTGATGAATCACAGTCTGTGAAGCGGAAAAGTGCTTCATCATTGCTTAGCTGTGACTGACAGCATGTGCTGAAGATTTACACATCTGAAGACTGGAAAGACTGTGTTCTTTAACAATCAAGAAAAGAGGGGAAAAATGGGAGAAGAAAAATCAGCTTTTATATATTCAGAACCTCTAACCTCTCAACTGTTTTTGCTTCAGAATTGAACTGCATAGACCTGACAACATAGGGAAAAAATTTGACAATTTCGTAAATGTGTAAATGCAGAGGTGGGTAGTAATGAGTTACATTCACTTCGTTACATTTACTTGAATAATTTTTTGGGTAACTAATACTTTTGGAGTATATTTAAAGATGGGTTCTTTTACTTTTATTTAAGTACATTTTTAGTAAACAAAACTGTACTTTTACTTCACTACTGTGGGCCACGCTTCTCTCGTTCCTTTATCTTAATGTAATACAAGTTATAAATGCTTCAGTTTATTCCAAGCGTGCTGTCTACTTTTCTTTTGGCAATGAGCGATGCCCATTTGCGAATGATTCATTCAATGAGTCAGTTCTGTTTAAAAGCTTGATCAAACCAGTTGGCAGACCAGTGAATTGGTGTGCGAATCAGTTTGAATGATTCGTTCAGTTCCCTGCAGCGCTCGTTGAGCCATCTGAAGCAGTTCACTAAGAGTTATAACAGAAAGTTTATGAACATCAAGAGCATTGAAGATGTGGCTTTGAATCTACAGTCAATATAAAGCAAATCTGCAAAGGCTATTGGTTGCTAGCGATGTAGATCTTTATTAGATGAACACAGCGTGTGCTGTCTACGGTTCAACAGGTACAACTTAGGCTACATTCAATTATAGTACACAATACCACTATGACATTACCAGTTCTTGTACTTGTAACTTATAAATTACAAGTACAATGATAAATTAAAACTTATAAATTACAAGTACAATGATAAATTACAACTTATAAATTACAAGTAAAAACAATGTATAATTTTTACATTAAATAAGCTGTCACAGAGTATGAAATGAATACCCTCCAAACTCGCGTTAGCTCTGTTCCAGGAGGAATGCCATCATCTAGACACAATTAATATTGATATTTCCACAATATTTAAGCTTGCAGAAATATAAATTTGTTTACATTTTGCAGAACAGATGGAAGAAGATCCGTCAATGTGCATTTGGTTTGTTATGTTCAGATGTTCGGTAACTTAGCCGTCGTGTGAGGAGTTGTTACACTTCTCCGTGTCAGAGGTTATTTATTCATAGATAAGTCACTGCCCCCGTTAACCAAGAAATTTTGGAGTACTTCATGCTTCCTTCTGCTGACCGGCTTTTTGAAGATGCTGATTTAATTTTCCAGCAGGATTTGGCAAGGCAAAGCAAGGCAAAAGCACCAAAAGTTAATTAAATGACCATGGTGTTGGTGTGCTTGACTTGCCAGAAAACTCACCAGACCTGAACCATATAGAGCATCTATGGGGTATTGTCAAGAGGAAAATGAGAAACACAAGACCAAAAAATGCAAATGAGCTGAAGGCCACTGTCAAAGAAACCTGGGCTTCCATACCACCTCAGCAGTGCCACAAACTGATCACCTCCATGCCACGCTGAACTGAGGCAGTAATTAAAGCAAAAGGAGCCCCTACCAAGTATTGAGCACATGTACAGTAAATTAACATACTTTCCAGAAGGATTTATTGGTCTTATGAAGTGTTCTAATTTGTTAATATATTAAATTGGTGGGTTTTTGTTCAGTGTAAGCCAAAATCATCACAATTAAAAGAACCAAAGACTTAAACTACTTCAGTCTGTATGCACTGAATTTAATACACAAGTTTCACAATTTGAGTTGAATTACTGAAATAAATGAACTTTTGACACACACACAATCAAAATCATTCCCCATTTTTAGAGTATCCCGGCCTCAAAAAATAGAAAAGAACTGCTGGTTTGGTTCTGATCTCAGTGTCAGGTACGATACAAATCACATTTGATGCATAAACTTTGCCACACAAATAAACGCCATAAAATGTCAATGTAGATATTGGATATGTCTGTGACATAAGGTCATTACCAATATTCACTCACCGTTTTGAGTGCATGCAAAAACTACATTGTTCATAGAAACTACTCTCTTAACATCTTCTTTGTTTTATTTTTAAAAAAGCAACATACTTTACAGACTTCACAACAAAGTCCTCTACACAAACCAGTGTTGGTGTGACCATTCTTGTCAAGAATGTAGACAGCAACAGTATAAAACTAAGGAATTAGCAACTGAGCATAAATCTCACAGGTTATTTGAGCTTTCAAAAACACGGCTGGGCTTTTGGGCTAAATCCATTCTAGACTAGCTTCCATTCTTATGCAATTTATGATTCTAGTTATTTATTGAAGAATGACCCTATGCAAGTGTGCAGAGAGTCCATAGAGAGGCTGTTTGAGTCACAGCACGCTGCTACAGTAGTTTCACCCCCTGTTGGTTTGACGCTCGATATCCAAAACCGGTGGTAAATATTTCAAGTGTATGAATGCACGCCATTGGCATTTCCATTTTAGACACCTCAATGTGCCCTCTCTGCCCCTCTTCCTTTCACTCTTTTTACCTTCCCCACCCCACCGGCAGGCTGTCCACTCCTTGGCTTGACTTGAACAGCGGCTCTCTGTCATTAAGATGGTCTTTTACACCCGTAACATCTTGATAAGGAAGAGCCTTAGAAACTTTAAAAAGACTTTTAGCACGACTTTTTGAATAGACTATACACATCTCAGAGACATTGAAGATCTATGTTGTATCAGTTGATTCATTCTTTGGCGTTGCAAGCACCATGCTTTACATTTTGAGCTACAGTAATGCTAACTCTCTCTCTATATACATGAATAGTTTTTTTATATATATAAGCTAATGCTTGTATTCAGCAAGGAAGCATTAAAGGACAAAATTTGTCACTACATTTATAAAGTTAGAAAAGATTTCCATTTAAATAATAATAATAATTATTATTATTATTATTAAATTATTAAACTTCCTGAAATGAAAAAAAATGTAGCATTTATTTTTCTTTTTTAAATTTCACTGATATACTGATGTCACAAGGTGACGATCTTTAGGGGCGGAACCAAAATTCGGGAAGTTTGGTTCCGCCCGGAAGTGTTTCCGCCCGGACCGGAAAAACAGAACACCGGAACTTCCGGTAGCGCCGTAAGAAGGAAAGGAAAGAGAGTGAGTAACACAAGGAGAAACAGAGGAAACCTGTACTTACAGTGCGCTGTGTTCAGCCCAGAGGTGAGAGCCATTCAAAGCAAACTAACGGTGCTATTGTGCCCAAGTTGATATCTGTGGAGAGAAAAGGAGAGAGAGGGAATAACACGAGGAGGAATAGAGCGAACCCTGTACTTACAGTACGCTGTGTCCAGCCCAGAGGTGAGAGCCATTCAAAGCAAACTAACTGTGCTATTGTGCCCAAGTTGATACCTGTGGAGAGAAAAGGAGAGAGAGGTGAATAACACGAGGAGGAATAGAGCGAACCCTGTACTTACAGTACGCTGTGTCCAGCCCAGAGGTGAGAGCCTTTCAAAGCAAACTAACTGTGTTATTGTGCCCAAGTTGATACCTGTGGAGAGAAAAGGAGAGAGAGAGTGAATAACACGAGGAGGAATAGAGCGAACCCTGTACTTACAGTACGCTGTGTCCAGCCCAGAGGTGAGAGCCATTCAAAGCAAACTAACTGTGCTATTGTGCCCAAGTTGATACCTGTGGAGAGAAAAGGAGAGAGAGGTGAATAACACGAGGAGGAATAGAGCGAACCCTGTACTTACAGTACGCTGTGTCCAGCCCAGAGGTGAGAGCCATTCAAAGCAAACTAACTGTGCTATTGTGCCCAAGTTGATACCTGTGGAGAGAAAAGGAGAGAGAGAGTGAATAACACGAGGAGGAATAGAGCGAACCCTGTACTTACAGTACGCTGTGTCCAGCCCAGAGGTGAGAGCCATTCAAAGCAAACTAACTGTGCTATTGTGCCCAAGTTGATACCTGTGGAGAGAAAAGGAGAGAGAGAGTGAATAACACGAGGAGGAATAGAGCGAACCCTGTACTTACAGTACGCTGTGTCCAGCCCAGAGGTGAGAGCCATTCGAAGCAAACTAACTGTGCTATTGTGCCCAAGTTGATACCTGTGGAGAGAAAAGGAGAGAGAGTGGGTAACACGAGGAGAGACTGAGGAAACCTGTACTTACGCCGCTGCCTGTGGAGAAAGAGAAAGCGAGTGAGCACCCAAGGAAAGAACTGTGTGAACCAGTACTTACTGTGAGCTGTAATCAGCGAGGAGGTGAGAGCAAAACCAAGCTGAACTAACTGTGCCTGTGTGTCCCAGCCGCTGCCTGTGGAGAAAGAGAAAGCGAGTGAGCACCCAAGGAACGAACTGTGTGAACCAGTACTTACTGTGAGCTGTAATCAGCGAAGAGGTGAGAGCAAAACCAAGCTGAACTAACTGTGCCTGTGTGTCCCAGCCGTTGCCTGTGGAGAAAGAGAAAGAGCGTGAGCACCCAAGGAACGAACTGGGTGAATCAGTACTTACTGTGAGCTGTAATCAGCGAAGAGCCGTTGCCTGTGGAGGAAGAGAAAGAGAGTGGGCACCTCGAGAACGAACTGTGTGAACCAGTACTTACCGTGAGCTGTATTCAGCGAAGAGGAGGAAGAAGGAGGGCGCTACGGATACCTAAGACTCAGGCCGGGGCCCGAGCCCCACGCCCCGGATCCCCGTGGCCCCCTTGCTCCCTGACCTCTTCCCGGCCATAGCCCATCTGGAGGGCCGAGTCAGAGTTTAGTTTTAATTGCCCTTTCCCTATTCCCCAACCTATTTTTAAATATTTAAATAAAGATTGTTTTATCACTTACTTGTTCTCGTGTTGTTTGGCCATTGGGTCGGGTTTGGGGACCTCCTCGAGGTGGAAGTTGAGAAGGGGTGTGGCTTAGTTAAAGCATAGCCAGCCCCTGGGTGTGACAGATTTGGCGTAGTCGGCAGGATTTCCACCTCGAGTTGAGTAACCAAGGTCGTCCAATGACCGACAACGCGGGGCTTTCAGCCCAACCCCGTGCCATGCCCGTTTTTATGGGGAGCCCCTGGATTCAAAAATATGGGGGGACAGAATCCGAGGTACGATTGTCTGAATGGAAGGCTCAACTAGAGTACTTGGCCGACCTACAGGGCCTTAGTGCAGCCCAGCGGCTTCAATTTGTGTTAAACTCCCTGGATGGAGAAGCGCGGCGAGAGGTGCATGCCGCCCCCGAAGCCGTTAGAGCCAACGCCCAAACCGTGTTCCAGTTCCTCACTGAACAGTATGGTGACCACACCCCCGTAGCTGTCCTTCGCTCCCAGTTCTTCAATTGTAAGCAGGGCCCCCGCCAACCGATTAGAGCTTTCGCCCTGAGGTTGCGAGAGCAATTCGCCCGACTACAGACCCGTCGGGACCACGGGTTGGGAGATGGAGAGACTCTATTGCGGGACCAGTTTCTTCTGGGGTTGAAGGAGGGTCCGGTGAGACAGAGCCTACGTATCCAGTTTCGAAGGGACCCGGGTCTTACGTTCGAAGATCTGAAGAAAGAGGCACTGGCCTTGGAAGGTGATGAGACTGAGGTGAGTGGTTCCCCAGTGTGTGCGGTTGTCAGGGAAGTAGCACCAGCACAACCCGGAGGCCCTGACTGGAAGCAAGCACTGAAGGCTGAACTTTTGAAAGATGTCCGCGATCAGATGTCTGAACTGTCTAAAGCCCTCGTAGGAGAATTGCGCCCAGGACGGGCGCGGGAGGAACCACGGCCGGCGCCCCGAGACCGAGTGTACTCAGAGGGAGGCCGAGAGCCGTTCAGGCGCCCGAACCACTTTAACCGGCCCCGTTTCGAATGGGACGAGCAAGGGCGACCCATCTGCAACCGCTGTGGCAAACCAGGTCACTATAGCCGTCAGTGTGGGCCCCGCAGGGCGTCAGAAGGGGGTTTTTAGGTCGGCCGGCCACTGTGGGTCGTGTGGCCGGGACCCCTCGAGAAGACCCTGGAAGAGGATATGGCTCTAGGAGCCAGATGATTGGGCGTAGCCCCGTGGCGAAGGTGAGAGTGTGCGGCAAGGAGATTCAATGCCTGGTAGACACAGGCTCCCAAGTGACGTTGTTTGCTGAGAGTTTATCCGAAGAAGTGTTTGGGAAACAAGGGGCACCAGGGGCGGAGGCCCCCTGGCTTACTCTGAAGGGCGCAAACGGCCTCGACATCCCATATATTGGCTACCGATTGACGGACCTAGAGGTTCACGGAGTGATGGTCCCCCAGAAAGGTGTGATTATCGTGCAAGACCATTGTCTGGGTGCACATCGAGCCCTGTTGGGCATGAATGTCCTCGCTGATTGCTGGGAAGAGCTATTTCGGGCTAGGCCCGTATCGAAGATACCACCTGCAGAGAGGCCCAAGTGGGAGTGTGTGGTAGCTGACTGTCGAAGGGTGCAAATGAGCCAAGTCCGCAGGGAACAGGAAGAGGTAGGAAGAGTGATGTGTCGTTTTGCTTTGTCTGTCCCCGCAAAAAGTGAGGCTGTTGTGTGGGCGCGAGTACCGCCCCGAAGAGCGGGCCCAGAAGAGTGGGTGCTGGTGGAGCCCCATGTGGATTGTCCACAAGTGGAAGTGGCACGAGGACTATCGACGGTCCGGCGGGGGAGAGTCCCCGTGAGGATACGGAATGTACATCCATACGCGGTGCAACTACATCGGCACCAACGATTAGCCCGTCTGACAACGGTTACATCCCACCAAGTAAGGGAAGAGAGGGATATTAGTTTTCGTCAGGTGTGCCCCACTGTCATCGAGGTGGCCCTGACACAAGTAGACACCCCATGGGGTGGTATGGAGAGGAGTGTGCCGAGCCACCTGGCGGGTGAGTCGTTACAAGGGGAGGATTTAGAGCAGGCACAGACACAGAAGTTACAGGCCCTCCTTCGGAGATGGCAGCATGTGTTCGCCACCCACGATGAAGACTACGGATGCACCCAGGTGGTACAACATCATATACCTACCGGGGATGCAGGGCCCAGCCGGGAGAGGTATCGCCCAATTCCGCCCACTTTGTATACCGAGGTACGTACACTCCTGCAAGGCATGCTGAAGCAAGGAGTTGTTAGGGAAAGCAGCAGCCCGTGGGCGGCCCCCATAGTGCTGGTGCAAAAGAAGACGGGGGCTTGGAGATTCTGCGTGGACTACCGTAAGCTGAACCTCGTGACTAAGAAAGACGCTTTCCCCTTGCCACGGATCGAAGATTCGCTTGCCAGCCTCACGCAGTCGGCATGGTACTCTACCCTAGATTTGGCCAGTGGCTACTGGCAGGTGCAGGTGGCCGAAGCAGACCGGGAGAAGACTGCCTTTACAACCCCGTTTGGACTATTTGAATGGGACCGGATGCCTTTCGGGCTCTGTAACGCTCCGGCCACCTTCCAGCGGCTGATGCAGCGGTGCTTGGGAGGTCAGTTAATGGAGTCAGTATTAGTTTACCTGGATGATGTGATTGTCTACTCCCCAGATTTTGATTCACACCTGAGGCACCTCGAGGAAGTCTTTCGGGCCATGGAGAAGTACGGATTGAAACTACAGCCCAATAAGTGTCACTTACTACGGAGAGAAGTCAACTTTCTGGGCCACGTGGTCAGTGCGGCTGGAGTGTCCGTAGATCCTGGAAAGGTATCGGCCGTGAAGGACTGGAAGGCCCCGAGGACAGTGAGGCAAGTGCGATCCTTTTTAGGGTTTGTGGGATACTATAGGCGTTTCATAAAGGACTTTTCAAAAATTGCTAAACCCCTTAATCAGTTGCTGGTTGGCACAGGTCGTAACCGGGGCCGGGGGTCGCCCAACGTAGACTGGGATGCAAATTGTGAGTCGGCGTTCCAGACATTGAAGCAGGAGCTGCTACAGGCCCCTATCTTGGCATACGCAGATTTCACAAAACCATTCCTTTTGTATACAGATGCCAGCAATCTCGGGCTGGGAGCGGTGTTGGCTCAACGGCAGGACGGAGTTGAGAGGGTCATCGCGTACGCCAGCCGGAGCCTCCACCCAGCCGAGAGGAACGATGCGAACTATAGTTCTTTCAAATTGGAGCTGCTGGCGTTGAAGTGGGCCCTAAGTGAGAAATTTAAAGACTACCTCTGGGGTGCCAAGGTGACGATCATTACAGACAATAACCCCTTAGTACACTTGCAGACGGCGAAGCTGGGAGCCGTGGAGCAGCGGTGGGTGGCCCAACTGGCCAACTTTGACTATCAACTACAGTACCGACCAGGGCGTGAACACACGAACGCGGACGCCCTCTCAAGGCTGCCCGAAGCGGAAAGCCCCGGAGGGGCCAGCCCGGAGGAGGGCTATATGGTAGGAGCAGTAGAGGCACCAGGCAGCAGACAAGAGGCCGTGCCTGAGAACTGGGGATGGGATCCCCGTCGGTGGAGGGAGAGACAGGCCAGGGATCAAGATGTGCGGCTGGTAAGAGAATGGCTGGAACAGGGCCGACGGCTGACGCCAGCGGAGAGGTTAGCCCAGACGGATACTGGGAGGAGGCTGCTGGGGCAATGGGACAGGCTGGAGCTGAGAGATGGCGTTTTGTGCAGAAGGGTCAGTGACCCGAAGTTGGGCGAAGAAGTACGCCAGATCGTGGTACCCGCAGATGAGGTAACGGCTTTAGTTTCGGCGTACCACAACCAGTTGGGGCATCAGGGACAGGAGAGGACCGTGTCCCTGCTTAGGAGATTCTTCTTTTGGCCCGGGCTAGAGGCATCGGTGCACGCCCTAATTCAAGCTTGCCCGAGATGCATATTGTTTAAGTCCAGACGGGAGGTCCGAGCGCCAATGGTACCCATCCATGCGAAGGCCCCCCTTCATATCATGGCTATGGACTTCTTGACACTGGGCCGACCACGAGATCGCTACCAGAACATCTTGGTAATAACGGATTTGTTCACAAAGTACGCTTGGGCTATCCCCACCCTCGACCAGACTGCAACCACCACCGCTACAGTTTTATGGCGGGCCGTCTTCCAGACGTTCGGATGCCCGGAGTTTCTGCACTCCGATCAAGGAGCCAACTTTGAGTCCAGGGTAATTAGAGAACTATGCCAGTTGTACGGTTGCACGAAAACTCACACCACTTCGTATCATCCTCAGGGGAACGGCGGCTGTGAGAGATTCAATCAGACCCTATTGGGGCTGCTGGGGACCTTGGACCAACAACGGCAGGACGATTGGGTGAGTGCCTTGCCAAACCTCCTACAGGCCTATAACAACAGTATACATAGTACTACGGGTTACGCTCCCACTTACCTGATGTTTGGCAGACACATACGAATGCCTACTGACCTGGTCCTAGGAGTGATAGCCGACCAAGAGGAAGCAAGTGTAACGGAGTGGGTGGGGCGCCATCACCAGCGCTTGCATTTCGCCTACGAGCAGGTGTCGAAAAGGATACAGACGGCAGGAGAGAAAAGTAAGCGGTTGTATGATCGGACTGCTAGAGAAGCCCCTCTACTGCCAGGAGAGAGGGTGTTGGTGAGAGATAATCGGCGGCAGGGGAAGGGGAAACTGAGTGACCGTTGGGAGGCCACCCCTTATGTAGTCTGCCGGCAGCAGAGGCCGGGGCAGCCGGTCTATACCATCCGGCCAGAAGGGAAGTCAGGCCCCGACCGTGTGGTGCACCGGAACATGATTCGCCCATGCCCTAACTACCCTGAAGCCGTGGAAGAAGTCCCCACGGAACCTGTACCAGCGGCCCCCTGGATTGAAGGTTGGGCTGTGGTACCAGGGAGACCCGTGGTGGCACCACCCCCGATCGCCCCGAGAGAACCAGAAGCAGCCCCTGAACAAGCTGAGCCCGATTCACCAGTGAGACGATCCCAGCGAGAGAACCGAGGCCGACCCCCTGCCCGCTATGGGGAGTGGACAGCCCGAGGACGTTCTAGGGACTAGAACGGATTGGCGGGGGAGGATGTCACAAGGTGACGATCTTTAGGGGCGGAACCAAAATTCGGGAAGTTTGGTTCCGCCCGGAAGTGTTTCCGCCCGGACCGGAAAAACAGAACACCGGAACTTCCGGTAGCGCCGTAAGAAGGAAAGGAAAGAGAGTGAGTAACACAAGGAGAAACAGAGGAAACCTGTACTTACAGTGCGCTGTGTTCAGCCCAGAGGTGAGAGCCATTCAAAGCAAACTAACGGTGCTATTGTGCCCAAGTTGATATCTGTGGAGAGAAAAGGAGAGAGAGGGAATAACACGAGGAGGAATAGAGCGAACCCTGTACTTACAGTACGCTGTGTCCAGCCCAGAGGTGAGAGCCATTCAAAGCAAACTAACTGTGCTATTGTGCCCAAGTTGATACCTGTGGAGAGAAAAGGAGAGAGAGGTGAATAACACGAGGAGGAATAGAGCGAACCCTGTACTTACAGTACGCTGTGTCCAGCCCAGAGGTGAGAGCCTTTCAAAGCAAACTAACTGTGTTATTGTGCCCAAGTTGATACCTGTGGAGAGAAAAGGAGAGAGAGAGTGAATAACACGAGGAGGAATAGAGCGAACCCTGTACTTACAGTACGCTGTGTCCAGCCCAGAGGTGAGAGCCATTCAAAGCAAACTAACTGTGCTATTGTGCCCAAGTTGATACCTGTGGAGAGAAAAGGAGAGAGAGGTGAATAACACGAGGAGGAATAGAGCGAACCCTGTACTTACAGTACGCTGTGTCCAGCCCAGAGGTGAGAGCCATTCAAAGCAAACTAACTGTGCTATTGTGCCCAAGTTGATACCTGTGGAGAGAAAAGGAGAGAGAGAGTGAATAACACGAGGAGGAATAGAGCGAACCCTGTACTTACAGTACGCTGTGTCCAGCCCAGAGGTGAGAGCCATTCAAAGCAAACTAACTGTGCTATTGTGCCCAAGTTGATACCTGTGGAGAGAAAAGGAGAGAGAGAGTGAATAACACGAGGAGGAATAGAGCGAACCCTGTACTTACAGTACGCTGTGTCCAGCCCAGAGGTGAGAGCCATTCGAAGCAAACTAACTGTGCTATTGTGCCCAAGTTGATACCTGTGGAGAGAAAAGGAGAGAGAGTGGGTAACACGAGGAGAGACTGAGGAAACCTGTACTTACGCCGCTGCCTGTGGAGAAAGAGAAAGCGAGTGAGCACCCAAGGAAAGAACTGTGTGAACCAGTACTTACTGTGAGCTGTAATCAGCGAGGAGGTGAGAGCAAAACCAAGCTGAACTAACTGTGCCTGTGTGTCCCAGCCGCTGCCTGTGGAGAAAGAGAAAGCGAGTGAGCACCCAAGGAACGAACTGTGTGAACCAGTACTTACTGTGAGCTGTAATCAGCGAAGAGGTGAGAGCAAAACCAAGCTGAACTAACTGTGCCTGTGTGTCCCAGCCGTTGCCTGTGGAGAAAGAGAAAGAGCGTGAGCACCCAAGGAACGAACTGGGTGAATCAGTACTTACTGTGAGCTGTAATCAGCGAAGAGCCGTTGCCTGTGGAGGAAGAGAAAGAGAGTGGGCACCTCGAGAACGAACTGTGTGAACCAGTACTTACCGTGAGCTGTATTCAGCGAAGAGGAGGAAGAAGGAGGGCGCTACGGATACCTAAGACTCAGGCCGGGGCCCGAGCCCCACGCCCCGGATCCCCGTGGCCCCCTTGCTCCCTGACCTCTTCCCGGCCATAGCCCATCTGGAGGGCCGAGTCAGAGTTTAGTTTTAATTGCCCTTTCCCTATTCCCCAACCTATTTTTAAATATTTAAATAAAGATTGTTTTATCACTTACTTGTTCTCGTGTTGTTTGGCCATTGGGTCGGGTTTGGGGACCTCCTCGAGGTGGAAGTTGAGAAGGGGTGTGGCTTAGTTAAAGCATAGCCAGCCCCTGGGTGTGACACTATTATATTTTTTTCTTTATATTTTAAATTAGATTTAAAATGTTATGATTTCAGTTTTCCTTTTAAGTTTAGTAATTTTGTGTGTTTTGTCAGTATTATTTCTTTATATATATTTCTATACATTTTTAGTTTTCGTTTTTTATATCGGTACTTCAGCTAAATCTAAACGAAAATGAAAAAAACTTACCTAGATAAAATTATGTATATACATTTTTTTTATGTTTTAGTTCAAGTAATTAAAATGTTATTTTATGGTTTCTGTGTTTTAGTCAATGGTAATAACACTCATTTCCAAAAAAAATAAATACAAAAATGGTAATTAAGCAGCACTACTGTTTTCAACATTGATAATAAGAAATGTCTTGAGTAGCAAATTATCATATTAAATGCTTTCTGGAGAGTCATGTGATTCTGAAAACTGGAGTACTAAAATTCAGCTTTGCATCATAAGAATAAATTACATTTTAATATATATAAAAATAGATAATTATTTTAAATTGTAAACATATTTATCAAAATTTCTGTTTTAACTGTATCTTAAATGCTGTCTTGGTGTGCTTAAGAGTCTTTTGCCAAAAACAAAAAAAAATCATATGACCCCCAAACTTTTTAACAGTAGTCTTTCTAATATACATCCATAGAGGTTTGCAAATTTGTATTTTTAATACATGCTTAAATTCTTGCTGATTTTGCCCATCGTCATGAATTTAAAACTAATGATGGAGTGATCCTTAAAATCTTCACACTTCAGAAAAAATCCTGGAACTCTGCTTCCCGCTTTGACTTACTGTACTCTGATAAAGGTCCAGATTTTAAAGCCAACCATTTCTGTCTATAATTGGGAGTATTAAGGACAGAATCGTTAAACAAGCTGATGGTGTCAGCAGTGGAGCAGATGCATGTGTCTATGATTCTAATGGTTGTGTACCTGTATGAAGAGTTTTGATTGATGAGTACAGTGTGTGATAAACGCTCCTGTGTACAGTGGGATACCGGAGCGGATCATAGGCCCGGCGCCAGCGGGCAGATCAGGTGGACTGAGCACAGTCTGTTGTCTGCTGTGAATCAGTAACGGGTTCAAGCGGGGGCACGGCTTGTTAGTAAACCACCTGTCAAGCGAGTGATGGAGCGATGTTATGGAAAGATAATGAGGAGAAACACTACAATGGAATAAAAAAATGTATGCATACAGTATGTATATTGCTCTTTTTGCCCCATCTAACATTCCAAACACTTTGGGCTTATGTACAGTTAAGAAAAAATGGTGTCTGAAACGACTTTCCTTTCATCCTAAATCACCGACGGCATTTAAGCTTTCAGTAGGCAAGACAGCCA